>NW_027417967.1:0-188646 GCF_009905375.1 Apium graveolens
TACTTTCTTAACAGATTCAGCTAGTTCATTTTCAACAGATATACAATGTAGCTTAGTTTTCTCTAGGTCAATCAACTTATCTTCTAACACAGCATTTCTATTACTTAAAAACAGATTGTTCTCTTTAATCCTACTATTTTCTTTAGCAAGAGATTTAAGAGACACACGCAAGTGATACAATTCAGTAGACATGTCATTAAAAGCATCATTGCACTCTTCTTTAGTAAGCTGTGTTAAATCAGTAGTGATTACCTGGTTACTTGATGAACTAACTTCATTTTCCTCAGAATCAGCCATGAGAGCCAAGTTGACATATTCCACATCTTCATCCTCTTCTTCTCCATCAGCTGCCCAGTCTTTTTCTTGAGTAATGAAAGCCTTCTCCTTTTGCTTGAGCAGATCAAAATATTTCTTTTTGTAATCTACTTGGTCAAATTTCTTCTTTTCAGAAGTTGACTTTCTGCACTCACTTGCAAAGTGTCCATTTATACCACAATTGAAACACTTGAACTTGGATTTGTCCACCATGTTCTTATGAGGTTTAGTGGTTCTAGTGTTCTTCTTAAATTTCATCTTTGCAAATCTTCTGGACAGAAATGCAAGATGCTCATCAATACCATCAGAGTCATCTTGACTGGAGTTGTCTTCATTCTCAGCAACTTGCTCCTTACCCTTGCTTGATTCTGATTTGCTTGTGCCATCTTTAGAGTTTAATGTTGATCTCACAGTTTCTTGTCTGCATTCTTTCTCATTTTCAGCTACCAAGGCAACTGAACCTCCTTTCTTTCTTCCCTTCTCCAATACCTCATCCTGTTCCAACTCTAGTTCATAAGTCTTCAAGATTCCATATAATCTTTCAAGAGTGAAGTCCTTATAATCTTGAGAGTTTCTCAAGGAGACAGTCATGGGTTTCCATTCCTTTGGCAAGGATCTTAAAAATTTAAGATTTGAATCCTTCACCTGGTACATTCTACCATACAGCTTCAGTCCATTCAACAGCTTTTGGAATCTATTGAATGTGTCATTTAAAGATTCATTTTCTTCAAAATGAAAATACTCATACTGTTGAATGAGAAGCTGTATTTTGTTTTCTTTTACTTGTTCTGTACCTTCACACAGTAGCTGAACTGTGTCCCAAACCTCTTTGGCAGTTGTGCAATTTATCACATTATCAAACATATCCTTGTCAAGACCATTAAACAAAATGTTCATAGCCTTCTTATCCTTGTGGACTTCTTCTGTGTCTTCCATTGTCCATTCTGCTCTAGGTTTTGGAATGGATTGACCAACAATAATTGTGACTGTAGCAACTGTGGCTACTTTGTGGGGAATGTGAAGACCATTCTCAATGCAGTTTACATAACCTTCATCTTGGGAGAGTAGATGAAGGTGCATTTTCACCTTCCAATGGTGATAACTGTCTTTGTCAAGAACTGGGATTTTTACTCCAATATCCTTCTTACTCATCTTTGCTAGTTTCCAAGAACTTTAAACTCTTTGTGTGTCAAGAGCCTGCTCTGATACCAATTGTTATTCCTAGTGAACTAACAATGAGATTTACAGAAGGGGGGTTGAATGTAAATCTCAAAACTTTTTCAAGTTTTGAGCAGTTTCAAAGGCTGTGTGTTTAAGATAAACAAGTGTGTGAATTGCTTTAAGCTAATACAGACAGATATATATTCAAGCACAAAAGTACAGAACACAACAGACCTTAAAAACTTTTCTGGTGGATTTGTTGTTCCACCAGAGATGGTATTTCAGAAAATCTGTGATTCAAGAAGTTGATCACAGCTGCATCCTAGTACAAACTAGATAACTTTTCTCAAGATTTTTCTAAACAGCTCTGGAAAAATTCTATTCTAATTACTAGCTGCTACTTGGTTTATATAACACCAAGTTTACAAGTGAAGACAAAGATAAAAAGTACAATAATAAAATAAGTTCTCCACTTGTTTCTTCTCCATTTTACTCCAGTGCATTGTTGACTATTGCCTCTTTATACTAGAGTAGAACGGCTGCTTTTTCTGATGTTCCTGAAATAGGCTACCACATCTCAGTTGTCTCTGTCAACCCATGTGCCTCTGTTTGTAGGTACAACTACCACTTGTCAACTGCTATTTAACAGAACATCCGTTGAAGCCTTTATCCGTTGATGGCTTTATCCGTTGATGTGTTAGCAGTTGAAGCTCTATCCGTTGATGCACTCATCCGTTGAAGGATGTTATTCGTTGAAGCTTTAGAGACATCCGTTGAAGCTTTGTTTCTCATCCGTTGAAGGTCTTTAAGTTATCCGTTGACACCATTTCATTTATACAAGATTACAAGGCATGAAATATTTACAATTGGCCTTCCTATCTGCATATCCTTTAGAAGTCAACATGACTTATAATTTCCCTCAACATTTAAAAATTATATCTCAAATTCAGAGACTGAAATGTGCTACAACACTAGACTTATTTCTAAGTAAAGCTACACCATCAACGGATAGCCAAAGTGGTCTTATCCGTTGAGGCTACAAACACTAGATTTCTACTTAAGTGTTTTGTTAAACATATCATCAAACTAATGCATATATATTCCTAACAACAACGGATATTCATACTTGTGATTTGGTGTTCAATAACACCTTCAAAATTAACTTTGATTTTCAGAATTCTCCAAGAACACCAAGAACACATATTCAAGAAATTTCCAGAAAATCAAACCTTAATTTCTATATGATATTGAACTCTATTTTTGAAGTATAATATACCAAATCGACCAGAAAAACATGCTCTACAACATGGAAGCATCAAATTACATCAACAACATCAAGAACAAATTTTCATAATTTAATTATTAAATAATTCGAATATAAATAAATAAATAAGAAAATTACCATGATTTCTGGGCAGAAACCGATGATTGATTCAGAAAGAAGATTTCGAGAGCTTCGTTTTGATATGCTACACGCCCGAATCGCAGTTCGATAACGCCTTCGTTCTTGTGTTTGATTCTCAAGAACGTATTGATTTTCTAGGGTTTTCTCTGTATTTACGGTATTTTAACTGGTTGCAAATGAATAAACGAAATAAATGAAATAAGAAATAGACTATTTATATTTATGGAATATAGGATCGCTCTGGATCGTTTTGGTTCGTTAAATTAGTTGCTTAGCCACTAAGTAACTACAAAATGATCCAAAAATAGATTACTTAGCCGCTAAGTAACTATAAAAACGATACAATTAAATACCAGAATTGAATAATTATCAAAACCGAGCTTTTTATAAAACACTATATACGAAAATAACGTAAAAATATTCCGTCTCTCGAGAATACGGGTTTTATTGATTACCGAATAACTATCGTATCGAAAATCTTGCGCCGGGCCGCGCACGGGTCAAACCGTAATCCGGATTGAAAAAGTCAAAACACGGAAAATGTCCGGAATTACCAGATTGGGTTAGGTAAGAGTTTTCGGAAGAGTTTCGGGTTGTAAAAACGCAAAAACTGTTGAAGTTGAACGATTCCCGGCTTTATAAAATAATTTTATAATTATTCAGAAAATAATTAATAAATACATAAATCATTATAAAATCATCTAACAGTCCAAAAATTACCAGAAAAATATCTTAATTATCTATATTTTTTTCTGGACATATAAAAAATTTAAATACTCAAATAATGTCACATCTAAACACCCAAACATCAATTCCACTTATCAGATAATTCACCAAAATTCACATAAAATCACATAAATAATTCCAAATAATTATAATAATAATATTTGAAAATATGGGATATTACAAAAACTGTGAATTCTATAAGTGCACCATTGCAACTTATTCACATGGACTTGTTTGGGCGAGTAAATGTCTTACCAATTTCAAGGAACAAATATGTACTTGTGATGCTGGATGATTTCTCAAATTACACTTGGGTAGAGTTCATGCACTCTAAGGATGAAACTTCACACATCATAATTGAGCACATCAAGAAGATAGAAAAACAAGTTGAATATCACAATTGTGTAAAAAGATTGAGAAGTGATAAAGGAACAGAATTCAAAAATGCAACATTTAATGAATTCTGCAAAAGTAAGGGCATTGTTCAAGAATTCTCAGCTGCTAGAACACCTCAACAAAATGGAGTAGTTGAAAGAAAGAACATAACATTAGTTAAAGCTGCTAGAGCAATGCTGCAAGATGCCAAGTTGCCAACAAGTTTCTGGGAAGAGACTGTTAACACTGCATGTTACACTCTAAACAGATATCTCATCAACAAGGCACATGGCAAATCACCATACTCAATCATGTCTAAAAGAAAGCCTACTATAAAGCATCTCCATGTGTTTGGAAGCAAGTGTTATATTTTGAAAGACAACTCTGAATATGTGGGAAAATTTGACTCAAAAGTCTTTGAAGCAATTTTTCCGGGATATTTATTGGAGAGAACTGCCTACAAGGCTTATGTGATAGATCAAAGGAAGATTATGGAAAACACATATATGACTTTTGATGATGACAAGTGTCGAGGCTTGGAATGTCTTGATGAAAATGAAACTGAAGCCCTTGCATTTGAAAACCTCAACATTGATAGTGATTCTGATGGTGAAGATGAAGTCAATGCACAACAGATGTTGAATGAAGAGATTACTGAACAGGAAAATCATGAGAATGAAAGCTCATTTCAAACACCTGAATTTGATAGCACAAACTCAGGGGGAGAAAGAGAAGAAGATCTAGCAATCATACCATTATGGCATGTTAGCAGCTTTCACCCTGTAATTAATCTTGAAGAAGGTTAATGGGTGATAAACACTCGCTTTTTAGTCCCGATTAGGACCGTTTAGTGTTAAACACTATCCAATTAGCCTGTACAAAGGCCTTAAGTGTGTATACTCGCACTATATAAGTCATTGTAAACGTGTAGGTCGCTCCACACTTTACGATAAAATGACAACACCCATGAAGGGCCGACACCCATGAAGGGCCGATACCCGAGAATGGCCAAAAGTACCCCGAGTCGCGAAAAGACCATTATAACTTCCACGAAAACTCGAGCAGTGTTCACGGAAGTTGGGGGGAAAATAATATGGATAGAAAATACATCCTAAAGACACATTAAATGTCACATTAATTACACTTGGGCTTCTTATCTGAAATCTAGTACAGACCTGTCTAGTCCAAGCTCGTAGTAGACTCAAGACGACCTATGTAGTCAAGGCCCACCAGCAGAGGTCGTCAAGGTCTACGAATATAAGCTATTCACGGGCTAGGCCCAATACCGCTGGAAGAGCAGAGACATGTGTCCAAAACAAACTCAAAGTCCTACATAGAAGGTTCTGGATTTTCTTCCCTTATAGAACTTCCAATCACCATCTAAGTTGAAGACTTGTCCACCAAGTCTCCCCATACAAGTCTAACACTACAAGAAAAAAGATAATAGACATCACACATTAGACATCAGTCATTCATGCCACTGTTGTTAAAAACTTCATTAACATCATCCCGCGTTAATGTGATGTCTTTGTATTATTAACACATCACTTCCTTAACAGACCGATGTCTTAAATACTGAAAAAATTCAAAGCGCGGCAGTTCAAATTATTTTCCCCTACTTGTTAAAATTTTCCCCGCTTACTTACCAAATGATACCGCCTCAGCTAAATTTTTGTTCCCCCTCTTTTTTCACTATCTTGTGATTAAACAAACAAAATAAGTAAAATATATTTTATCTCTTCTCTGGTCTCTTCTCGATCCTCACCTCTCTGGATCTCTCTCTCTCAAGTCTCAACTCTCATATCTGCAACGTTATCTCTACTCTCAACCATCTCTTCTCTGTCCTCTCCTTACCTCTCTCCTCTGGTCTCTCTCGACTTTAACCTCTCTCGATTTGGTTGTTTCATCTCGAATGGGTAACTCGAATTGTAAGCTCGAAATTTATTGATCTCTGACAACACGATATTGGTTGGGAGTTTGAAGCTCGAACTGAAATGATATTGATTTGGAGTTTCGAAACTCGAATTGGTGAGTATGTAAGCATTTGTAAAGGGGGTTTTCTGAAACTTGGAACCCTAATTTTAAATAAGGGTTTTATTTTTAAATTATAATATTTGTTATAAGGAGCCTTTTTAAAGTAATAATGATATAATGGTATGCCTGATGTTAATGCAGTTCCTTTTTTGTGCTTTGGATGATGGTGGCTGGAGGCCAGTCCATGGACCGAGATAGAACTTCTAGTATGGGTGCTCGAACAGGTAACTGCTTCATTTCTTTCTATACTACACCTAATAATAGTTCATGCTTGATAGATCAAACATTTTCTATAATAATGTTTTGGTAAATCAGTTGATAAATCATATGCAGGCAGTGGTCAGTATCTAGATTTGAACTTGTTAATTTCTCCACCTTATTTTCCTGATGGTGCTAAAGGGATGGATGATTTTGGGAGTTTAAGTTTCCAGAATCATTTAGATGAAACCCCTGAGGTTTCAAAATCTAGGGTAAGTTAAATATTAGTAGTTCAATACCTAGTTACATTTCAACAAAGCTAGCTTATCGGTAATACTCTGTCATCCGCAGAAGGTCACTCGAAAAGAGGAGAGTTCTGCTTCCACAATAATGGGCATTCAACTGCCTCTAGGCCAAGTTTATACACCAGAGCACCACTTCTTTCTGGAGTGGTGTAAATTCAAGTTTTCTTCCTGTCTTTGAGGTATATAAAAAGTACATTATATTGCCATGGCTGTTCATTATGTTGCTCCAGTTATACTTGACTATAAGTGACTGGTTAGTACTTCAATTTCTCAAATTTTATGTCACACTGAAGCAGAAAATCAATAATTCTAATGATAGCTAGGTTCCCATAAGTTGTCAATCTCCTTACCACATAGTTATTTAAATTACCTGAAATATTAGTTACCTCTGTCTTCTTGAACGAAGAGGGCTTATGCAACCCACATATATCAGGGTTTTTTTTAAGATGGTATACTTTCATCTTGAACATGACAAGTCGATGTAAGGCCTTGTATAATTGGTCTCAGTTTTATATGTGTTCTATCCTATATGTGATCATGTAACAGGGAAGAGCAATAGAGAAGAGTATAGGAGTTGATTCGCAGCCACCCTGGGCGTGGAGTGATCAAGGACCTTATGCTGAAGCGACTTTAGTGCCACTCTTCTCGACTGCAACATCATCAGGATTCGTTACTTCAAAGATTACTGATTCATCAGCTGGTGTTTATTATCCTCACTTCACCATCCCACCTCATCACTACGCTTCTACGCCTTGTCAAATCATTCCAAACACTAACAGCGTGTCTTATTTCTGAAATCACAAGCGTTAGGCCACGACTCGAGTTCAGCATCTTCTTCGTCTTCGTTTAAGTATAAGAAGACACTAATTGGCCTAAAACAACTGATTGGGTCTTTTGTGACATGTTAAATTGTTTGTTTTGTATTTGTTATTCTTTATGTTTGTATGGAACATCTTATTCTGCATTTCAACTCATTCCTATAATAATAGTTCATGCTTGACAGATAGAACAGGTAAACTGGTAAACATAAACGTTAAATGAAAATGGTTCATTTAATTTCTCTTTATTAGGTGTAGTATAGTTAGATGATATATAATTTAATTATTGTTTTAAATATATTTATTTATCTTAATGCAGGAAAACAAGGCTCAGGATGACAGTACCTATTTTCTTTCAGATTTTTTTATCTTCTATATTTGGGTATCATCACCTACTAAACTTCAAATCTTTTGTTTTAATAATATATAAACTAGCTACTACTACATAGTGTTAAAAGATTTTAGCAGTGTGTCACAAACTTGCAATATACAATGAGTTGTGTGTTGATATATTTGTGCAGGATGACATTGAACCAGATTACATACTTTGTTGGGCTAAAACATTCAACACCAACAGTAGCTTGCGCATTGACAAACTTACTTCCGGCTGTCACTTTCCTCATGGTTGTTCCTTGTCGGTAATTACTTTATTTCTTGTTTCATCTTCTTCGCTAGCTCGGTTTAAATCCCCTTTGCCAAGAAAATTATACTGTGATTTAATTTTTTGATCCGAAACACCACACTGAGATACAAATTTCTTAGTAGCGTAGAGTACAAGGTGGTGGTTTTATCTTATCATTCGATGTGTATGTTCCAAATACGCATTTCAAAGTTTTGAATATTTTCTACTGCTTTGCAGTTGATCTATGTGACACATGTTTACATCTCCATATGATTGTACCCTTGATTATTTTGTTTATCAATTTTTGTGTTCTGTAGAATAGAGAGTGTTGCAATCAAGAGTAGAGCAGGGCAAGCGAAAGTTATAGGAACTATAATCTACGTAGGAGGTGCAATGTTGCTTTCATTCTACCATGGCTCCAAAGTTCCCATTGGAGAATCCCCAATTCACTGGAATTATGTTATACGGAATTCTCAAGATCCCTCAAACCAAAATAATCATCAAAAGTATTTGGTATTTGTAATAAGCCAGATTGCTTCAAGTAACTTTGAAGGTGTAGTGCAGGTAGTCCTTAAATCTTATATGCTTATAAGCTTATATTGTTAAATTGCTTTTGTTTAAGATATAATCTATTTGCTTATTTATCATACATGGGATGTTACAAGAAGTCAAGTGTCCTTGGCAATGAAAGATCCAATAATGTTGGCCAGTGGGAGTGATGATGGTTCAGTGAAGCTCTGGAATATCAATCAGGCAATTATATTTTTCTCATGGTGAATGTCATCTTTAAAATTAAATGTACTGCAGTAATCTAATTACCTATTCAATGGAATAATTTGGATGTATAATAAGTTGTCTGTCTTACATGTGTTGCTATTGCAGGGAGCAAATATTGGTACCATAAAAACCAAAGTCAATGTATGCGTCCACGGATAACATATTGAAGCTTTGGGATTTATCAATGAGCACATCTTGGGTCCTTGATTGTCCTCTTCAGTCATATACAGGCCACTTGAATGTGAAGGTAATTTAACTATATCTGCCTAATTTATATGTGACATGTTTTGTGATACAACTAATATGAGGCGTCTCTTTTCTAGAACATAATTAGTCATGGTGATGTTTATTGCATATCTTGAATACGAACAGATGCATCATTAACAATTGTTTTTAGACAGTGTGTCCAATGTGTGTCTGCTATGAACCTCAGGAAGCCATGAATTGCAGACTACAAGTTATATTTCCTTCTATTTGATTGGTGAAAATTTCATATATGAGTGATGTCATCATTATTAAAAAGTAAGAGCCAATCAAATATAATTAAATATATAAATATAATTAAATATATAAAATTTAGTGTTTGGTGTGTATACATGATCACGTCACGGACAAACAGTTAATATAATAATAATTTAATTATAAAGTAGTAGAAAGTACAAGGGGGTCATGACTTGAAGAAGCAGAAGGTAAGATCACTAATCAAAACCACATGCTAATATGCTATATGATAAGGGCCCTGGTGGATATAAACGCGGTGTTTCCTTTACTATGGTTTGTAGATATGTTAAGTTCTTCATATCTGATTCTTCAACCCATTTGCCACTTACCACATTGCGGTCCAGCTCCTCTTTAGCTAAGTTTAGGGAAGTTGGATTGTTAAGTAGTAATGACACGGCCCATGTTAGTGTCTCAGATATGCTTTTTGAACCAGTCATGATAATAACCTGAAATAGTTTAAAACTAATTTTATTACAGGGGACTTATGAAGGTCAGCCTGGTTGGATCGTTAGTGAATGAACCTTTTTTTAGTGCATGAAACTCTATATATTAATTTAACTCCAAAGTCAAAAGTGTTACAATAGTGATTACTAGAAACGGATTTCCTACCATTTATATAAAGCCAAAATCGATGTGGCTCTAATTTTTATCGGCTGGAGATCAGAAAAGTGAACAAGAACCTTCTGAAAAGGTTTCCAATATTTTTGTGTTTGTGTTTGTATTTATGCGTGTATTCATTCAAGTAAAGTGTATCTTCTGCTGCTGCATATTAGATTTTCTTCTAGGAGCTCATATTAAGTGGTATGCTGTCTAAAATCTGTTTGAACTATGTAAGTTCTGCATAGTGAAGAGGAAGCAGAATGTCAGACGGCATATGATTTAGCTGCTGAAGTGTATATGTCGACATTCGACCGCTCAAAACCTCCCGAGGAAGTACGTTCTACCTTTTCCACTCTTAAATCTTCAACTAGTGTTCAAACTTTACAATATTTTGTGCCATTTGATATGATAAACTGAATGTTTCATATGTTTGTGCAGTTGGTGATCGCGAGGTAGATTCGTTCGATCAGAGAAGAATACACTGGGTCGGGTCATGTACTGCCTCTAACAACATTTAGAAGCTATAATTCAAACTCGAAATATTTTTACATATCAATGTATTAACAATTTGGTTTTAATAGAATATGAATTGCAAGTCATATTTGTTTTACTCATTAATGTGAGAATGATAATATTTGGTTGTTATTTTGGTGTAAAAATAATTTGATTTTTTTGTATTGTGTAAGTAGTGTAATAACTAAGTATACATCACTTTTATTGTGTAAAAATTGATGTCAACAATAAAATACAAATCAGTTTTTATGAGATAAAACTGATATCTATGTGACAATATAGACATCACTTTTAAAGAAGAAAAATTGATGTCAAAAAATTTAATGTACATCGCTTTTAGATAAGCAACCGATGTCAAAGAATGACATGTTCAAGTCTAAATTGAACATAGATATCACTTTATTTGGGATAAAACTGATGTCTATATGCCAATATAGACATCACCTTTAAGTAAAGAAATTGATGTTTAATATCTGATTTTACATCACATAAATGAAAATATTCGATGTCTATGTAGAAAAAAACATAGCTCATTATATGTTTAATCTGTTGTAATAGGGGTAATTTATTTATTAAATTATTTATTTCTAACATTTTTTGTAAAAAAACAATGCATGGACATCAGCTTTTTTGCCAGAAATGATGTCTAAGCCAGTATAGACATCGGGTTATGGCCGATGTCTAGAATAGACATCACCGACATCAACATCGGTTGCTAAACAGCATAGACATCGGCCAAAAACCGATGTCTAGGGACTTTTTTCTTGTAGTGTAACCCTAGACTCACCTCTATATAAAGGGCTCTACCCCTCAATCCAAGAACTACGTTTTTGACTTGATGCTCTACAACACAGAGATATGTAGACTTCTTTCGAGGATTGATAGTTTTAAACGCGAGAACAGTCATTAAAACTCGAAACTCACGAATCCTAGTATTAATTACTAACGTGCTCTAGTTTTTATTCCACAACACGGCTACCCCAAAATTTCTCGGTGGTTACAAATTTTGATTTAACATGACAATTGTTGTCAAATCATTTTAATGTCAATAACATAATTTTGATTATGATTTCGACCTTCTGGAAATATACTCTGATCTCTGGACTACATGTTTTAAAGTGACAAAAGAAGAATTCAAATTTGGAAATGATTTTTGACTTCTAATTAGAATTGTGACTTGTAAATAAGGTTTTAGATTTTATTAAACGAATTTATGAGATATACTTTTTCTTAAAAGTTGAGTGACATCAGAAATTATGTCATTTGAAAGAATTTTAGTTTCCCATCTCAAAAGGAACATTTCTAAATTTTTTAACCGAGAGTTTTCATCCTTAAAAACGGTAAACAACTTTTATGTGAAAAGTAATTTTTTTACCTGTATATTTGAATGTTAAAGGTCCTGATGAGTATATTTGATCCACCATGTAATAATCCTTCAAATTACAGATAACAATATGAAAAATGGGTATAAATTTTATTTCAAGATTTCACTTATTGATAACTGATTTGTTATAACAATATTAAAATAAAAATGAGACATGTATTCATATCAATAACAATACTTAAAGTATTGAGAACACTGTTCCTCTTACCATCAAAACTATTCTAAACACTAGTCAGAACAAATATCTTTACAAATTTATTATTGCAGTAAATCTATTATATATCTAATACAGCAACATGGGGGTTCGCTGAGCAAATTTAATCATAAATACAATAATTAATATCCATACATGATTTGTTTTAACCATTAATGCTCATTTATTATTATATAATTAATACTGATTCATTCATGTAATTTTTATTACCTCAATTAAAACATCATTAATATGCAACTCATTCATTATTATATATTTAATACGGATGTATTCATGTAATTTTTATTACCTCAATTAAAATATCATTAATATGCAAGTCATTAAAATTAATTTTTTCATAAAATTTACATACTCAATTAAAAAAATTAGTATAAAAAAATTAAATGATAACCCTCGCATAAGAATTCATATAATACATAATTGACTTACTAATATCGATTAGTTGTTGCATACTTAGTATATAAATTTATTTTTAACTAATTATTATAGAGATACATGCATGCATCATATAATACATAAGCTATCCTATAAGTGACTTACTAATATCGATTAATTATTGCATACTTAATATATATATATATATATATATATTTATAACTAATTATTATATAAATACATGCACGCATACATGTATCCATATATACATACTGATAGGGATGAATAAATCCTGATTACATAATCAGTATTACAGTTTGGGCTCCAAGGCCCAATAAGAAGATGTATGACATTCAGACCAGAAAGGTTAACATGTTGATCAGGCATGATGGACCGGATCAGGCCTGATGGGACAAAGAAGGCCCAAAAACCCTGATTATTTATTAATTTCTTAATTAATAAATAAGGGAGAAAAACAGCTATTAAGATAAGTCCTAGTGGGGATATAAATCCTTGTAGATTGGCCTCAAGGGGACCTAAAAGGATAAGGAATCAGTTTCCTACTATCTAGGACTCCAAAGTCCATTCTAATTATGAGACTTGCCCACCAAGTCTCTTATACCAAGTCCAATTCAAGGACTCCCAACATCTATATAAGGGGTCTCACCCCACAAATCAGAACTACATTTTTTGGCTTGATTCTCTAATTCACAGAGATACGTAGGCATCTCGTAAAGGAAAAATTAAGCTACGAAACACGAGAGCATCCATTAAAGGCTCTGAGCTCACGTACCTTAGCAATTATATATATTAGTTTTTTATCCATAGCATTTGGCGCCGTCTGTGGGAAAGCACAACAACAACCATGGCGAGAACACGGAGAACAATTAGAGCTCTGGAGGAAGGAACACCATCAGGGATAACCCAGGTGATTTCGTCAACCGTGGAGATTCCTCCCCATTCAACTTATGCATCTACTCAAGGGGAAGCCCATATAGGGGCAACTCAACCTCAGCCACAAGGGACAACTCCCCCGACTATTCAAGGTACGAATCCTCAAGTTCAACAAGTACATGTACCTGTGAATTCTCGACCCGTCGGGTATGAATATTCAACTGTTGTTACTACTAACCCCCCTTATGGGATGCCCCTTTAACCCGAGGTTGGAGGAAGTGGATATGCTGGGCGGAGTGAAGCACGAGGGCAATTGCCCCCCTATATACGAGGTTTGGCTCTTATCCCCGAGGATCGGGAATTTTATGGTCCTTACACTGAGAGGGGCTCTGAATCTTCGGATGATGAAGTAGCCCCAAGAAGGAGACCACCTGGCAAAGAGCCGATGGCCGATGGAAGGCAACGCCCTCGAAGCACCCAATGGGCGAATCCCCAGGAAGTGTAGGAAAGGGTCAGGGCTCATGAGGCTGAGATCCAAAGGCTGAGGCGTGACTTGGAAGCTCACCAGGCCACCAGACCCCAAATACCTCCTAGGGGGAGGAATCATCCTCCTGTCATAGACCTGGATGGTCCGGTACGAAGAAGGGTTGTCGCCCCAAGAACTGATCCAAGCAATCTCCTTCCCCTTGGAGATCCTGATGATCCAACTCCACCTTTCACAGAAGAGATAATGAATGCCCATATCTCAAGGAAATTCAAGATGCCCACTATCAAAGCCTATGATAGCACGGGAGACCCCGCTAATCATGTTAGGACATTCTCTAATGCACTGCTGCTGTAACCCGTGAATGATGCAATAAAGTGTCGGGCCTTCCCTCAAACCCTGTCGGGTATGGCTCAAAGATGGTACAGTCGCTTGCCCCCAAACTCTATTGGATCGTTCAGAGAGTTAAGTCAGGCTTTTATTAAGCAGTTCATCAGTGGGAGAGTCCATGAGAAAAGTTCAACATCTCTTATGAGTATTGTGCAGGGAGCTAAGGAATCCTTGAGAGATTACCTGAATCGTTTCACAAAGGAGGCTTTAAAAGTCCCGGACCTTGATGATAAGGTGGCCATGATAGCACTGCAACAAGGAACTAGGGATGAGTTTTTCAAGATGTCCTTGGCCAAACGTCCCCCTGAAAGCATGTTGCAGCTCCAAGAGAGGGCAGGGAAGTATATCAAGGTTGAAGAAAGTACGAGGAAGACCGTAGTAAGTAATGAGCCCACTGGAAACAAGAAGAGGAAAACTGATTTAGAATATATTGCAAAGGACAAGTATCCTAGAACCGAACAAAATTCTGATTCGACCCCCAAGAAGGGAGGACCTGGGCAAAAGTTCACTGAATATGCTAAGCTGAATGGTCCTAGAAGCCAGATTTTGATGGAGATTGAGAAAGATAGAGATATTCGCTGGCCTAAGCCCTTGAAGGCTGATCCCGCCAAACTAGATAAGAGCAAGTATTGCAGATTTCACAAAGATGTTGGCCATGACACCGATGAGTGTAGGCAATTGAAAGACGAAATTGAGTTTTTGATTCGAAAAGGAAGATTGAACAAATATACTGGAGAAGGAGGGGACAGGAATAATAATGGAAGGAAGAAATTTGAAGATCGTAGGAGGGACCAAGACGATCAGGGGAGGAATCCCCAACCTAGAGGGCCGGTTATAAATGCAATTTTTGGAGGGCCGCGACCTCGAGGGCCTGTGATAAACACGATCTTTGGAGGTCCAACTGCTGCTGAATTGTCCAAAAATTCCAGAAAGGCATATACTAGAGAGGTTATGCATATTATAGGAGAAGCCCCGAAGAGGGCCAGGACAGAAGTAACATTAGCTTTTGATGATTCTGACCTAGAGGGTGTAAAGTTTCCTCATGATGACCCCCTGGTCATAACACCGATAATAGGAAATAGCCCAGTTAAGAGGGTCCTTGTGGATAATGGTGCTTCTGTGGATATCTTGCTCCACGATACCTTTCTAAGGATGGGGTATAACGACTCCCAGTTGACGCCAACCGATATGCCGATATATGGATTTGCTGGAGTAGAATGTCCTGTAGAAGGGATAATCAAATTGCCAACCACCATAGGTACGGAACCAAGGCAAGCAACACAGATGTTGGACTTTGTGGTAGTAAAGGCTCGTTCGACCTACAACGCTATCATGGGAAGAACAGGGATATATGCCTTTAAGGCAGTCCCTTCTTCTTATCATTCAATTATGAAATTTCCGACTCGAGATGGGATTGGAGAAGAAAGAGGAGATCAAAAAATGGCAAGAAGCTGTTATGTGGCCTCTTTGAGGGCAGATGGAGTCGGGGGGCAGGTTCTTCCTATTGAAGATATGTATGTCCGAGAAAATGATGAGAAGAGAGGAAAGCCAGCAGAAGACTTGGTTTCGATTCCTTTAGACCCCGAGAATCCTGAGAAGATGACTTTTATTGGAGCCACATTAGAGGAGCCCCTTAGAGGGAAGTTGGTGAAATTTTTGCAAATAAATAGTGATGTGTTTGCTTGGTCAGCAGCTGATATGCTAGGCATAGACCCGGGGCTGATTACTCATAAGTTAAACATGGATCCAAGCAGGAACACAGTGAAACAAAAGAAAAGAAATTTTGCCCCCGAAAGACAAGAGGCTATAAAACAGGAAGTAGAAAAGCTCTTAGAGGCTGGTTTCATTGAGGAGATTCAATTTCCGGAATGGTTAGCAAACCCTGTAATGGTGAAGAAGGCTAATGGGAAGTGGAGGATGTGTATAGACTTCACTGACCTGAATGATGCATGCCCTAAAGACTATTTTCCATTGCCAAGGATTGATATTTTGATTGATGCCACTGCTGGGCATGAGATGCTGGGTTTCATGGATGGATTTAGCGGATATAATCAGATTAAGATGCACAAGGATGACATTCTAAAGGTATCATTTATCACTGACTTTGGTGTTTATTGTTATCTTGTTATGGCGTTTGGTCTTAAGAATGCGGGAGCCACCTATCAAAGATTGGTAAATAAAATTTTTAAGGATCTTATTGGTAAGACTATGAAAGTCTATGTTGATGACATGTTAGTCAAGAGTCTAGTAAAGACTGATCATATAACCAATTTGAGGGAAGCTTTTGAGGTCCTGAGGTACCACAAGATGATGTTGAATCCTACGAAGTGTGCTTTCGGAGTAGGATCTGGAAAATTCTTGGGATTGATGGTCTCAAAGAGAGGAATTGAGGCTAACCCCGATAAAATAAAGGCAATCCTGGATATGGAACCACCAAAAACTGTCAAGGATGTTCAGAAGGTCACAGGAAGGGTTGCTGCGCTGGGACGATTCATCTCCAATTCAGGAGACAAGTGCCTATCATTCTTTAAGTCATTAAAAAATATTAAGGACTTTGTATGGAGCGAAGAAAATCAGAAGGCTTTCGAAGAATTGAAGCAATATATGGCGCAGTCCCCGTTATTGGCCAAGCCAATTTTGAGTGAAGTTTTGCTCTTGTACTTGGCTGTTTCAGAGAGTGCCTTGAGCGCAGTGTTGGTTAAGGAGGAACTAAAAGTCCAGAAACCCGTATACTATGTCAGCAAAATTCTGCATGGTGCTGAATTGAATTATTCAACTATCGAGAAATTTGCTCTAGCATTGGTAATGGTTTCGAGAAAGTTGCGTCCTTACTTTCAGGCTCATCAGATTGAGGTGCTAACAAATCAGCCACTGAGAAATATCATTCACAGTCCCAAGGCAAGTGGGAGATTGATTAAGTGGGCAATAGAGCTTGGAGAGTTCGATCTCAAGTATAAGCCGCGAACGGTAATAAAAGCCCAGGCGCTAGCTGACTTCGCGGTGGAATGTACCATACCTAACCAAGAAGTCGGGGGGCAGGGAGATACCACACCACAAGACAAGGGAGTCGATAATGGGGACAAAGAGAAGGAAAAAGAATATTGAGTTCTCTATTTTGATGGAGCATAAAAAACAAACTCCAGTGGAGCAGGATTGGTTTTACAAAGCCCTGATGGGTTCTTAATTGAGTATGCTATGAAGCTAGACTTCCCAACCACAAACGATGAGGCAGAATATGAAGCCCTAATAGCTGGCCTTGGCCTAGCGGGAACACTTAGAGTTAAAAACTTAAAGGTCCGTGGGGACTCGAAGCTGATCATATCCCAGGTAAAGGGAGAAATTGAGGCAAGGGATGATACGATGGCTAAGTATGTCCGCCTAGTAAGGGCTATGATGACCCAATTTAATGAGTGCCATGTTGAGCACATTCCAAGGGAAGAAAATGCTAAGGCGGATGCGTTATCAAAGTTTACTTCATCGGAGATAGAAGAAAGTTCAGGAAGTGTGTACTTCCGTGTTTTGAAGACTAGAAGCATAGATGTTAAACTTGTGGCTCATATAGGCCTGGGGACGTCGTGGATTGATCCTATTAAGGCTCACATTCAAATCGGTTGGTTGCCAAGCGATGCCGCTGAAGCACAAAAGTTAACTGTTCGGGCACTAAAGTACTCTTTAATAGATGGGATTCTGTACAAAAGATCTTTCGTGGTTCCTTATTTAAGGTGTCTCAGGCCCGATGAGGCACACTTGGCTCTTGAAAAAGTGCATGAAGGCATTTGTGGACAACACTTGGGGGGCAGGGCTTTGGCTCATAAGATAACTCGTTTAGGCTTTTATTGGCCAGAAATGATGGCTGATGCCAAAGAATATGTGAAGAAATGTGACCGCTGTCAGAAGCATGCACCTGTTGTTAGACAACCCCCCGAGATGCTGACCTCTATCAACTCGCCCATTCCTTTTGCTATGTGGGGAATGGATATTTTGGGGCCTTTTCTCATGGCCACGACACAAAGGAAGTTTCTGATTGTAGCCATCGATTATTTCACCAAGTGGATTGAAGCCAAACCCTTGGCCAAGATCATAACTAAGCAAGTTGCACAATTCCTGTGGGAAAATATTATGTGCCGATATGGAATTCCCCGTATCCTCGTCACTGACAATGGAACACAATTCAACAATGAGGAATTCAAGAAGTATTGTGAAGAAAATGAAATTGAGTTACGGTTCACCTCTGTGGCTCACCCACAAGCCAATGGGCAAGCGGAAGTAGCAAATCGAATAATCCTGGACGGACTAAAAAAGAGGATCGAGAAGTCAAGAAATAATTGGGTGGATGAGATACTTCCCATATTATGGGCCTATAGGACTACCTGTAGAGTCACGACAGGAGCGACGCCCTTCATGTTGGCATATGGGGCAGAAGTAGTAGTTCCAGTGGAGATATCACATTCCTCTCCAAGGATTCGGGCTTTCAATGCAGAAGAAAATGAGGAAGGGAAGAGGTTAGCCTTGGATCTAATTGATGAAGTGCGAGATGAGGCACATGCAAAGATTGTGGAATACCAGAAAAAAGCTTCGTTTTATTACAACCTAAGGGTTAAAGAAAGATTCTTCAAGCAAGGAGATTTGGTATTAAGAAAAGTGGAAGCTTCTGGTGTAGGACAGAAAGGAAAACTTGCCCCAAATTGGGAA
Source organism: Apium graveolens (assembly GCF_009905375.1). Classification (NCBI taxonomy): domain Eukaryota; kingdom Viridiplantae; phylum Streptophyta; class Magnoliopsida; order Apiales; family Apiaceae; genus Apium; species Apium graveolens. The sequence goes on from NW_027417967.1 coordinate 18,784, forward strand.
GGGCCGTACAGAGTCAAGAGCGTTCTGGGTAGAGGAACCTACAAGCTGGAGACTATGGATGGTTTTGAAGTCCCGAGAACCTGGCACGCCCAAAACCTGAAGGTTTACTACGTGTAAGATAGTCGAAGTACGATTCTCACTTGTCATTGTGACAAGTAGGTTTAAAAGCACCTTGAAGCTTTGCTTGCGTAGGATTTTATATTCCAGTAGAATTTATATTGTCTAGTTATTATAGATTAGGGTCGAACCCATGCTATGTAAGGTTTTGGAAAACCAGACTTCATATTAAAGAGTTTGAAATTATTTCAATCTAAGGATGTTTAAAGTTCAAATGCATATTAAGTATTGTAAAGATAAAGTAGAAAGAGGCAAGTAAGGAAAGCAGCATATGTAATAACCCCGAAGGGTAACAAGTTCTGACATAAACAAAGTTCACATATTGTCTAGAAAGAAGATATACATAAAAAAAAACTTAGGCCTCGGAAGGCTCGGATTCTTCGGAACCACTATCCGAAGTCTCCTCGGACGTCTCAGTCGTCCCCTCAGAAGTCCCCGTAGAGGTTCCATCAGAACTGCCTTCGGATGCTTTGGATGATGCGGGAGACACTAGATTCTGAGGCGCAGCCCTTGGAGGCTCTTCCACCCTGACCTTCTTCACAGCAGGCGCATAATCTTCTTCGGAAGAAGTCTCCTCCTCCCCAGAGCTGGACTCGAGTTCTTTCCTCTTGTGGCCTGGGCTCCCTGAAGGACCGTCTTTGATCAGATCAGCAAGCTTGTCAATAACACCCCCAAGCTCCGGAACTCACACAGGGTAAGAAAAGGAGGACTGCTCAAGGACCTCTGGAAATTCGTCTTGGATGGCCTCCACAGCAGCATCCCAGCCTTCTTTATAGCTAACTGGGTGTAGGAGGGCATCGTGCTCCACCATCAAGTCCTTGAACTCCTGGGTGTCCATCCAGCCGTCAAAGGCTTTATCCTTCTGAGCCTTCAGAATAACATTTTCAGCCCGGGCCATTTCCAGGTCAGATGTGGAAGAGGCCAGTTGAGCTTCAAGGGCCTCTATTCTCTGGTTGGCCTCCTCCAACTTCTTATTAGCATCCTCCAGGCCAACCTTCCAAGCCTTAGCTTGGTGAATCGCCCCTTGGAAATGGGCTTTAGCCTGCAAGAGAAGCAGCAAAAGTATGAGAAAAGAAACGTAAAAAGGCAAGTATGAAGGGCATAGGAAAAGGACGTACCGTCGCTAAAGCCTGGGCTCCGAAAAGCTCATTCCCCTCTAAGTCTTGTTAAAGGACAAAGTCTTGATAGTCCACCGGGGAGATGGAAGGCTTAGACCATTCCTTGGACAACGCCGTGCTGCCAACGATTGAATCCTTGCCCCGGATCCCCCAAGCAGGTTGAAAATAGGCCTCTGGCCTCTGCTTGGTGCGCAAAACCTGGCTGGGGCCTTCCTCTCCTGGTTCCATTGCTTGGAGGAGGAACTCAGGGAAGCGGTCACCAAGGCGTGGGTCTTTAAAGACCTTTCCATCCCACTTCATCCTGGTTGTCTCCAGGTCTTTAGGCTTGGTAGCCTCCTCAATCTTCTCAGCCACTGCGACAAGCGAGATAAGTTGAAGAATCAGCGGAATAAAAAATAAAGGAAATAAAAAAGAGGTAAGGAAGGAAACTTACTTTTCTTAGGGACGGGCGAGAGGCCGTGTTCTACCAGGACGGTCTCCCGGATAAGGTCCCAAGAATGGGAAGTCCCATTATCTTGCGTAAGGAGGTTGAAAGCTCTAGCCTCCTCCTCAGACAAAGTTATATCATTTGGGCTCCCATCGACGGCAAGCCCAAAGGACGACCGAAATAGGGTGCCCCAATCTCCATCCTCCCAAACGACGAACAAAAAATCTTTCTTCCACCCCAAGTTGTTGTCAGGGATGGACTTCCCATTCACAATATGGGGAATAGTGGGGCGCTGGTTTAGAGAAACCCAACCCGGACTTTTATCAGGGCTGTTTTTGAACTGGAAAATTTTCCTGAAAACGGCAACGGAAGTAGGGACATTGTGCTTGGCACATTGTGACAGATAGCATAGAATAAGCCTCCAAGAATTAGGAGGAGTTGGCAAGGGTTGATGCCCACATCAGCCAGTAATAGAGGAATGAACGGATGAAAAGGGAGTCTGATACAGGCCCTTAGAGTATCCCTATATACACATAATGCGTCCTTCTTCCACTGGCAGGCCCTATCGGCCGGACCTGCAAGAACCAGCTTAAAAGGTTCCTTGATTTTGAAGCAGCTGCTCAACTTTTCCAGCTCCTTGGGATCCCGCAAAACACTAATATGGTCGTGCGCGTCCAGATGCGCATCAGACCGGTACTCATCCCCTCGAGTGTTGATCATGTCGATTAAAGAAGTGTACCTTGATCGAATAGGGAATTCGTTGGACTTTCTAGCCACGTTCATTTTGGCCAAGCGAGTCATTTTCTTGTCAGCCATCTGAAAAGGGGGGGCACATAGACATGTCATCCTTAAAAAAAAAACCACATAATGGAAAAGAAGACACAAGAAGTAAAGGGAGGGATTTTACCTGAAGAAGCGCTCCTAAAAAAAGGCTTTGAGCTCCGACTTGCTGTTATTGCTCTGAGAAACTTAGCAGGAGGAGAAAGAAGAAAAACTTAGAAATGAGAAAGTGAGCAGTAGTAGCCTCTCCTTACTCCTTTATATAAGAGGAAAAGGGAAGTTGAAGGGATGAAAGCCCATTAAGGAAAGAGGCCCAAAGAAAAAACCCAGAAAAAAGGAATATTCCAGAATAATACCAAGGAATTCTAGAGAATTCCAATCAATAAAGAGGCCCAATAAGATGTAAGGCCCAATAAAGAGGCCCAGTAAGATTTAAGGCCCAATAAAGAGGCCCAATAAAGAGGCCCAATGAAGAGGCCCGGTAAAATAAGGCCCAATCAAGAAGGCTAGGCCCAAATCCAATTAGGATTTGGAAAATGTGATAACCTAAATTGTAGCCTTAAAAGTTGTAAGGCCCAATGAAGTTAGCTAGTGGAAGTCCAGAATTCAGGTCGAACTCCAGGTCGTGAATCCTGCCTGAAATCTTTCGAGCAGGCACCCGAAAATAACGGGTAAAAAAGACCAGAATTCAGGTCGAACCCCAGGTCGTGAATCCTGCCCGAAATCTTTCGAGCAGGCACCCGAAAATAACGGGTAAAAAAGACCAGGATTCAGGTCGAATTCCAGGTCGTGAATCCTGCCCGAAATTTTTCGACTAGACACACGAAAACAACGGAAATAACAGGACTGGATTGAGGTCGAAGCTTCGACCAGGAATGAGGTCGAAATGAACCAAGTATTTTTCAAGAAAGGGGTTTAAAACCTAGACTAAAACCCGGGTCGAAAATCGACTAGGATCCTGGTCGAAAACCAGGTCGTGAATCCTAGTCGAAATCCTTCGACCATGAAGCATGAGAAACAGAGAATTTTTGAACAGGATTCAGGTCGAAACATCGACTAGAATCCTGGTCGAAATCCTAGTCGAAAAGTTCAAGACCAGGAATTGAAAAGAGGGGTAAGTTTTCGACCTAGATCCAGGTCGAAAGTCCGACTAGGATCCTGGTAGAATTCCAGGTCGTGGATCCTAGTCGAACTCCTTCGACCAGGATTGCAAGACTGACCCATATTTTCGACTAGGATCCAGGTCGAAATTTCGACTAGGATCCTGGTCGAAAAAGGGCTGAAAATCTGGAAAAAAATCCCAGAAAAATAAGGATAAATTCCAGAAATTAAAGGGAAAAAAATCCAGAAAATTAAGAAAAGATCCCGGAGTCAAGGGAAAAATTCCTGGAAATTAAGATAATTCCTGAATAAAGGGAATAAAAGTAAATCGTTGTAAACGTGTAGGTCGCTCCACACTTTACGCAAAACGATACCCAGTAAGGGAATAAGTGAACTTAACTTTCGCGAAATTTTATACGGTTTCTCAAAAGTTGGGGGGAAAATGATTGGGATGAATAAATCCTGATTACATAATCAGTATTACAGTTTGGGCTCCAAGGCCCAATAAGAAGATATATGACATTCAGACCAGAAAGGTTAACATGTTGATCAGGCCTGATGGACCGGATCAGGCCTGATGGGACAAAGAAGGCCCAAAAACCCTGATTATTTATTAATTTCGTAATTAATAAATAAGGGAGAAAAACAACTATTAAGATAAGTCCTAGTGGGGATATAAATCCTTGTAGATTGGCCTCAAGGGGACCTAAAAGGATAAGGAATCAGTTTCCTACTATCTAGGACTCCAAAGTCCATTCTAATTATGAGACTTGCCCACCAAGTCTCCTATACCAAGTCCAATTCAAGGACTCCCAACATCTATATAAGGGGTCTCACCCCACAAATCAGAACTACGTTTTTTGGCTTGATTCTCTAATTCACAGAGATACGTAGGCATCTCGTAAAGGCAAAATTAAGCTACGAAACACGAGAGGAGCCATTAAAGGCCTTGAGCTCACGTACCTTAGCAATTATATATATTAGTTTTTTATCCATAACACATACATATATCCATACAAACATAAGTATGTATGTACGTACATGTGTATATATATAACAATTTAGTTAGAGATGTTATATTTTCATAGCAGTTTCTTAATTATCAAAGCAAAACAATAAAAATATTATATTACCCTGAGTTTGTTTTTCTATTTGGCATGTGACAGTCATGTCTTATCCTTTTTATTTGTTTCGAAAATTAAAAACCTAATATTCAAATAAAATTTCTCTTTTAGTTAATGATTCAATTTTTTTTATCTACAAAAAATAAAATTGTACTTATTTTTAACGTAAGTTAAATTCTAAAGACGAGGATACATAAATTACTAATTATCAAATTAATAATATAAATAAGTGAATTTTAAATATAAAGTAAAAATAATTATTAATTGTAATAATTTTAAATTTCATTAAAAATAAAAAATATTTAATTTGAATAGCAGGTCTATAAAACATATATATTAAAAAATCTAATAATAATAATAATTATTATTATTATAGTAATAATAATAATTATTATTATTAATATTATTATTATAAAAAAAATAAACAATATTAATACATAAGAAACTTGAGTACAAAATCATGTTATTTATAAAAAAAAGTGGTAGCACATTTAAATTATAATAAAATTTATTTTTACAAAATATTATTGTTCGTCGTTAATCTTAATGACAAAAAAAATATATATAGATAAAAAGATATGCGAAAATCGTACAAAATCTTACTATTAAAATAAAAATTATTTATTTATATTAATTGGTCAAACTTGAGTAAAGAATACTTTGTCTCTCTTCGCCCCCCACCCCGAAAAACATCACAGCGCCCATTCGATTCACACCCCAATTATGACATACCTCATCTCCCACTTCACACCCACATTTAATCGCACAGTTGACTTGGCATATACCATATTTATCACATTATAGTCTACTATAAATATTTGCGAATTAAATATTTAAAATAAATCAACTAGAGAAACTTATATATTAAATATGATTATGTGCATCGCAACCATTTGTACCTCTAACTGAATAAATATTTATATTTAATCATGTCATACTTTAAGTGTTATATTCTTATATTTACACAAAAAAATAAATTCAGGACTTTCATATATATATATAGACACACACACATATATATGTATATATAATATATATACATATATATATATATTCCTATATTTAAACAAAAAAATTAAATTCAGGACTTTCATATATATATAGACACACACATATATATGTATATATAATATATATATATATATTCTTATATTTACACAAAAAAAATTAAATTCAGGACTTTTATATATATATATAGACACACACACATATATATATATATGTATATATATATATGTATGTATATCTATGTCTTAATTTATGCAAAAAAAACCTTTAACTTATGGTCTTCATAATTCATAAAATAAATAATTATGTTGGTTTACATTGGTATTTTACGGCGTCATCATGGCGTGAACGAATAATATTAACTAAAATAAATAATCTTGTTAAAGTTTACATATGAAATACAGCCAAGAAGCGCCTAGTATGTCGAGAGATGTGAATTTATTAATATTTTTCGAGAGAGGGGAAAGAATTACTAAGGTCGGAAATTAAAATTGAAGAATACTAAAATTCAAATAGCAATTATAAAATAAAATTTTATGTAAACAAACAACTATATCGTGCAGTAGTTTAGGCAATTACTAAAATTTCTAAAAAACTTCCATAGATCGTCCTTAACGGTGGAAAACAAGAAATGTCACTAGTCTCTACGTCAATTGTAGATGAACACTATTGCACTAATGTTAATATAATAAAAATCTACTCATATACACAAATAAATCCATCAACATTCGGAGGGGGATAACATGAAATATTATCATAAAGTATAACTAAAATAATATCGATTCGTCTAATCTAGAGCATGCCCGTGCATTGCACGGGCGATAGAGTTAGTTAATTTTAAAACTTTGGCTAATAATTTGGCGGGCCCAAGATTAAGACAATTAGGAGGAAAGACAAAATAAAATGTAGGAAGTATAAAATTAGTAGATTAACCGGCATCTCCTGCATCAGACGAATATGCCGGGTACTATTGTCCTGCTTACATTTGTCGCCTTTATTTTCCTGATATCAATTTTTTTGACAGGTTCTTGGTAACAATTTAATTAGACTAGTGCTTAGATTTCTGAAAAAATTTCGTCAAATATTTTACCAAATGACAAGGTTAATATGTTGCGAATTTTAATTTGTGAGCTTATATTTATGCACGCGAGATCAATATATTTAAAAAAATTGTTATTTATTGTATTACACAACAACATTTGAGAAAATTTTTGGATTTTTTTTTAAAAACCTAGCATTTTTCGTTTAATTATTCGGGTTACTGGGTTTACGTCATTACGTGGATAAGGATCTGTATAATATGATTTTAAGTCCCTTTCTATGTTGTAACAATGTAATCTTATCAAATACTATAATACTTAAATCTAATTAACACCCAATAATTAACAGCCTAATTGCAATTTCTTGTTTCCTCAGACCCAACTATACTTTAGTTAATCTGATCATGGAGGCAGTTACATTAAAAAATCAATTATTTTTATTGTGTGTTCATGTACAAGTAATAAACGCGAAAATTTATAATTTTAAATCAATTTCGTTGGTGTAGCCGGTATGAATGCAGTGATCTGTCACTTTTATAAAAAGGGAAACAATTAATCAAAATATAAATTATAATTTTCCGTGCGTATCCTATAGTACATAATACAAATTTAGCTAAAAAAAATAGATAAGTGCATAGAATCTTAAACGATATATACGTGTCTATTATTCATTCACTAGAGTCCAATTCCATTTTTCTATGTTACTAGAGTCCAATTTATAGGAAACCGAATAATCTTGAGAATGAGAAATAAGAAACAAAAGTAGCATCTAGATCCTCTCTTTATATAATCGATTCTGTTCTCTCCATCTTCATCAACACAAATCTATGGCGTTTCTTCAGACCATCACAACCCATGAAAACTCGCTCTTTTCGAAGAATCTTCTTTATGATCATATGAAAAACACTAGTAAAAACCCGTCTAGCTACTCCACTAAACCTTTGTCGATGAAGATTCGAGCTGCAAATGCTGTGAATTCGACTCTCGTAAAATCAATTAATGTCGAAGAACTCCTGGTCAAGCCCCGGATTTCCCCTGCTCCTGAGTTTCAGTTCGAAGAGTACATGAAAATCTCGGGTAAAAAGGTAAACAGAGCATTAGATGAGGCTGTTCCGGTGCAGAAACCAGAACTTATCCACAAAGCGATGCGTTATTCACTTTTGGCTGGCGGGAAACGTGTCCGGCCAGTGTTGTGCATCGCTTCGTGTGAGTTAGTAGGAGGGCTCGAGTCATGGGCGATGCCCATGGCCTGTGCCCTCGAAATGATCCACACCATGTCATTAATCCATGACGACCTTCCATGCATGGATAATGACGATTTAAGACGGGGAAAGCCTACGAGTCACAAAGTTTATGGTGAAGAAACTGCAATTCTTGCGGGCGACGCGTTACTCTCATTAGCCTTCGAGCATGTGGCGGATGCAACCGATAAGGTCACACCCGGTCGAGTGGTGCGAGCCATTGCTGAACTAGGCTCAGCGGTGGGCTCACAAGGACTCGTAGCAGGTCAAATTATGGACATATGTAGCGCGGGAAAAGATGTTAATCTAAAGGACTTGGAATATATCCACGTACACAAAACATCGAAGCTTTTAGAAGCTTCGGTGGTTTGTGGAGCTATTTTAGGAGGGGAAATGTTATCGAAGTGGAAAAATTACGAAAATACGCTAGGTGTGTCGGATTGTTGTTTCAAGTGGTAGATGACATTTTAGATGTTACAAAATCATCGGAGGAGCTCGGGAAGACGGCCGGGAAAGATTTAGTGACTGATAAGACGACGTATCCGAAGCTAATGGGAATGGAAAGGGCTAAGAAATTCGCGACGGAGCTAGTGGTTCAGGCGGAGGAGGAGCTTAGTTATTTTGGTTCATCAACAAGGGTTGCACCATTGTACCATCTAGCTAAGTATATTGCTTATAGACAGAACTGATCATCACCTTAAACTTGTATTATCTTACGTTATCTTCTATAATATCTCGTTGTTGTCATCAAAATTTTAGAGGAATATGCCGTTTGTTGTGTATAGTTACATGCAGACAAAACTTATGTGTGGTTTTAGTTTTTAGTGCCTGTTTGGCACTGTCTCATTTCATCATAAATGAGCTGAAATCCCATTTTATATTTTTGCAGTCTGTTTGGCAGATTTAGTGTAATGACCATTTCTTCTCATATATGATGAAAAATTAGAAAGCTTGTCCAACTTACAATCTCATTCTTCATTCTTCATTTACACGTCTAATCCTTCCGGCTTTTTCCTCAGATTTTGTATACTTTCTTTGTTAATCTTTTCTTCCCAATAACAAATACTAGCTCCATCCCCTCATTTCTTTACAGTTTTTTTCACATGCTTACACGTATTTTAACGCAACTATAAAGTATATTTCCATAATTTATTTTTAAAATTTTATTTTTTTTATAAAAGTTTGAATATTATATGTTTATTTAGAAAAAAAAAATCTTTAAAAAAAATATTTAACTACATTTAATAACAACATTAAAGTGTGTGCTGAGCCCTCGTCCTCCAATGTAAAGAATTGATGGGGACGGAGGGAGGAATTGTTATCATACATTATTACTTATTACCACATTTGCCTACTTTCTAATTATGACTTTCTTTTAATTTATTTTAAAGTCCTGTAAATTTTTAATATTTCGTCTATTATAATACATTATAAATAAATTACTTAATTATTAAATAATATATTTGAATTTTCTTTTTTCCAAATTTCATCTTATTTATTTTATATATTAAACTATTATATTAAAATTTTAATTTTTGAAAAAATTATAACTTATAATTTTTAATTTACCAAACAAATTACAACCTATAAATAATATTTACGTAAAATTATCCAAACACCTAAATAACTTATAAGTTATGTTTTTCATATCACTTATATGACACTTTTTAACTTCAAATTATAAGTTATATTTTTTAAGATATCTCAAACGGGCCCTTAATTTGCTGTTAAACACGCACTAGACACCCCCTATCAAAGCTCCCCTAAGTCAAAAGGGGCGAACTATGGAGTTCTTTTCTTTTGTTGTATTGACCAATATTCAGCTAGCTGTGATCAGATAAAGCTTTTTTTCCGAGCACAAACTAAGGGGCCGTTTGTCTTGTCACTTATAAGCTACTTACTTACTCGGACTGTTTGTTGACTCAATTTATAAGTTCAATTTATAACTTATAAGTTGATAAATTTAATATTAGTAACGACGTACTTTTTATCAACTTATTTTGATTTTTCATTTTTTTTATTAATTTTAGTTTTCAAATATATGTTTTTAAATGTTAAGTTAATTTAAAAGTCATGAATTAAGATAATCATATTTAAAAATTATTTATATTAGTCCATTTAAGTTTTAAAAAAAATGACTTATAAGTAAAATTAACTAAATACTTAGATAATTTATAATTATTCATATAATTTAAGCCACTTATTAATTTTAAATCATAAATTACTTATTTTAAAATTTTCCAAACAGTCAAGTTTAATTTTCTTTCGGTAACTATATACATAACATAACATTTTTATGGCACGCAAAACTTATGGCACTATTTTGGAGTCCTTGGCATCTTATGGCACGGAAAACTAAATGTACATAACATTTTTATAGTCTTCCTTCTAGAGGCGCTTGTTTCCATAAGTTTCTAAACATGTTGGCCTTTGGGATGGTATCGGGGCACACGGTTTGTTGACGGAGTTGTTTTACACTTTCACAACGGCTCCGTTACTTTTTTGGTATATTTAAATGAAAAAATCATTTATTTGGTATATCGGTTTAAAAAATGTTAATTGTGATATAGAACGCTTGTACTAATGGAAATAAACCATTAATTCCGGAACAAGTGGCGTTCTGGGGTTATTTTATTAAAAAAAAAATTTCTCTTTTCCCCGGAATGAACTTATGTTATTGTGTTTTTGAAGTGAAAAAATTAGGTGAAGGGCTGTTTTTGGAGTCCTATATTAAATAAATGGAAAATGTCTGTAGTTAATTTTTTTTTTGTGTCCTATTTTATGTGTGTATTTTTTGATTTAAATAAAAAACCGTATAAATAAGACTTTTCTAGTTACAAAAAAGGTGCCGTACAATGTGAGTGCAAAATTTGTAGGTGAGGGTATGTTTTGGCACGTGCGTATGTAAATAACCGTAAATTTTTTGGGTTTCAAATTTTTTTGTTGTGTTGTAATGTAAACCTATTTTTGGGAATTTTTTTTTTATTAAAAACTAATATCGGTAACACTTTTGTTGCTTCGAGAATGGTGTATTGAGCGGTGAGTGCGTAATTGTCAAGCGAGGGCATGTTTGTGCGTAATTGGCAAAAAATTTGTTGGGTCCATTTTTCTATTGTTTGGTAGGTATGTAAAATATATTTGTATTGTATATGTGTCATGAGGGATAAGAATTTAAAAGTACGTTATAACGGAAAGTGGGATAATGAAAATGATAAAGTAGGAAATACATTGCAACTGAAAAAGGGATAATGAAAGAACTCTCAAATTCTTTAGTCATCCGCAAGATTAACTACGTAATGATCAAATTCTTGATCTCCAATCTCGTTATCTTTCTCATCATTTTCTTCCTCCTCTCCTTGAATGTGAGGGGAGGTATGCTTATGACCTCCCTCCCCATTTTTGTGGGTCGATGTGTGCCTACTCGACCGAGTTTGACGCGGTGGCCACGGGTCGGGGCCGTGAGTGCTATAACAGATGTTTGTAGCCATACCAGCATCATCGTGGCCTTGAGAAAAATCCCCAAGTTTGACAATATACTTAGCATATTTCTTATCCCATTGTTGTTCATCTTCATGTATCTTTTCACTTCTACACCTTCTGACTACATCCTCGGCCTCCCTTTTCCTCATCTCAAGCTCGTCCTCCATGAAGTGGTAGTATCGACACATTTATTTTAATTCATAATCATGTTCTTCCGTTGAAATGTTACCAGCGTTGAAATTATTATTAATGTTATCTTCGTACCGGATCGATGATTTCATAAACTCGAAGTACTTCCCCGTACCCAATAAACTGTTCATTGTCACGGACGGCGAATTCTTGTGCAACCCATATAGCTCGCATTCTTCGGATAAATTGCTTGACCTCACTGATTTTTGCTCTGTGAGATTCAGTAGGTGCTTGAGATTCGGTTGATTTATACCAATTAACTTCCCCGTTGTTACACATTTCCGAGCTTGCGTGTTCCTTGCCCTCGTCCATGACCTCAGTGTATGAATCTAAAAATGTGGAGAATGTTAAACTAAAGAGGGGTGAAATTGAGATGATGACTTATAGGTTCGCAGATATTTATAGACCAAAAAATGAACTGGTAAAATTTAAACTTTGAACTGGGGCAATAATGATGAAGGTGAATTTAATAGTTTGAGTTTTCAAATCATTTAAAACATTAGCACGTGACTAAAGTTCTGAATTATTACATGTGCATTACCTTTGAAAACACACAGTACTTGTTTCAACTTATCTTATTTTCGAGGAGCTTCGCACATGGGGTGTTTAATGCAGTGATGGACAAGAAGATATTTGAGGGAAAAAACTATTACAATGAGGCAAAAAAAATACATTATTTGCTAAAAATCAGCAAGGTTAACAATATATTCATCAGACTCTTCACCAGACTCTTCATCCTCAGCCGCCATCTGTAGGTGTTGCTGATGAGCCACAACGTACCTTGCTATTAAGTTATCGTCTTGTTGGATAAGGTTGATTTCAATTATGTCATATTTTTTGTAAACCTCATCCACATGACGGGTACGTTCCTCCTCCGTTTGGGACATATCGTTATAGGCCCTGTCAATCTTCATTTTATCAGCTTTTATTTCGTCCAATATTTTCTGATTAACCTTATCATACGATTTCGTCACGGTTTTGGATTCTTTCTTTTTCCTTCCACGTTCAACGGATTCAGCTAAACTTAGTTGACGCATACCTCTCTTAACATTTGTAGGCGTTGCATGTCATTTGCTCTTATCCATTTTATGTGTAATAAGATGCCTACAGTTTGAACATATGGTTTAAAGTTATGAAGTATGATGTATTATAGGGCAAAATGAGCCTTATAGTGGTACAACGTAAAGGTTATTTTGCATTCTTACACTATACTCAATGACAAATATAATATTAATATGTTTTCCAACAACCACTGAAATCTTATCAGCAACAGCAACAATTAATTTGCAAATATGTGATTTGAGTTGTCATTGCTGTTTTCCATATTGCCTTTAATAAAGACTTTTAGTTGTCATATTTTCACATGCAATTATCTTCAATTATTTTGAAATGACTACTCGTTGTAGTGAAAGTAAGAAAAATGAAATGTCATTGTGTAACAACTGTAGAACGTGAATAAAGATTGAAAGCAAAATAAGATTGTCATTAATAGTCCATTGCGTGTTTGAATTACTTTTATCAGTGGGTTGTATAGTCTATTACTGTCATTCGAAGTAGCTTTACAGTTGTTAGAACAAATGAAAATGCAAGTAGATAAGTATGGAGTTTATTGTCTCATGTTGGCAATGTGTTGCAATATCATATTTCCCGTTACCATTGATGTATCATTTTAGTTTTCCAATGGTTCCCTTGTAACATTATTTTCATTTGGATCAAGTTTTAAATTGTTTAAGTGTGCACCATTTGGAGGTAGTTTACAAAGCATTTTGAATACTAATACCGGGAACGAAAGTGAGTTGATCGTTGCATAATAAAATACAAAAAGTCTGAAAGTGACCATAACTAATAAAGTAAAGTCTAAACTGCATACAAACTAAAAACAGGGCATAATAAAGATGAGAAGGCTGGGAACATGAGCAACAGTACTGATCATCCACAGAACTTCCTGCCGGTGTGGCATAGCCTCCCTTTCCCTTTTACTGCTCTACGGGGCTGCTGCCTGACATGCACAGGAGTATCAGCTTCCTCACTAGCGTCATCCTGCTCATCACTGTCATCCCCCATATCTTCCTCCTGCATCTGATGGGGTGTATACATCTGACGCCCCTGATCCAAGCTCTGTGCGGAGGTGTCATGTACCAACCAAGGGTCGAACCCCCTAGCTGGGGTCTGAAAAGAAAATCCCGAACCACTAGTCTCGGGTGGAAAACTGTAGGTAGGCTGTGGAAAAGCCTGAACCACATGACCATAATCACTCTGAGTAGAATGACCCCAAGTGGATCCATCAGCCCAAGCACTAGGAACAGCATAAGGGCTCTCAGAACTGTAGCCCATAGTATATGTGCCAAAATAAGGGCTCTGAGTACTGTGGCCAAAAATAGATGTAGCAGCAACATGGCTCTGAGATATCTGCCCCCACGAGGAGCCCGCAATATCATGGACTTGGGAACTACGACCCCAAGTAGATATATGAGAGGATCCCTCTCCCTGAACGTAGTGGTCCCACGTAGGCTCAGTATGTCCATGCCCCAAGGAACTTTACTCCCAACCTGATGCAGACGAGGTGTGTAGAGAAGAACCCTCACCAACTGATGGGCGAGGCCAAGGCTCCCAACCATCCAAATGAGCTACCGGAACATGAAGAGAAGCGGTACGTGACGTATGTGCATGAGCACCGCTAGTACGTGGGGTAGCAGGAGGTGGATGCGGGGGCCTCTGTGAAAAATCTTGAGGTTTAGGTTATATAGAAAAATCATGATTTTCTGGTCATTCATTTTCATTCCGTATTCCTATCAGAAGTAACATGCATTCAGCATCAATTATTTTGAAGTGACTAGTCACTATACGAAATATATTTTAGCACATGAATGTTGAATTATTAGAAATTTGAAAGTGTCATGAATAGTCTAATGCTTGGCTGCATTACTTTCATCAGTGACGTTTACTGTAGCAAGAAGATAAGGTATGCTGGATAGCCTGCAAAAATAGTGTGAAACAGTATTCACATGACATAAAATTATGCAACACTGCATCTAATTACTGGGAAGCATAAAGAGCTGTATCTTTGCACCTACTTTTATGTTATAAATAGAGTGTGTTATACCTCTTGTGATTTAAATTCCACGATATAGTAAATACAACATAATGAGTTATATCCCTGGTGATATTAACCGAGCAATTGGTAGGCAATGGTTTTGTGATGACAATTTTAGGTACTCGATGGATCCGAACGAACGTTACGTAGGAAGTTCAATAATCACGATGCAGAGGGAAAGGGAATGGCGTGTTGGATGTCTCAACAGTTGTATGAGCCAATGTGTCCAGGAAGGAGTGCGAATACCAAAACAGCGCGCTATACACATGCAGCGAGACACGCCTCATGAGCTGGAATTAGCATTATTTTGTGCTAGAGAGGAAGAGAATCGAATGAGGATGCGCTTAAACCGTAAAGACCTACAAAGAAGAAGTAAGGAGTATGCTGAAGACGGCGACCTCCACACTGCAATGATGTATCATCATTTCGCTATAGGTCTCGATTATGTTTCTGATTGTTTTTTGTCTGACGATGAGTAAGACAATTACTTATGTCAAGTAAATTTGTAAGACATAATTATTAATCACGAACTCAAATAAAATTAAACAAAAAAATAATTAAACATCATAATATAGCATTTGCTTTTGTTGTAAATTTCAAGAATCTTATCTTCTCTTTCATATCTTCCATGGGATTCTATCAATAATGGGACAAAAATAGTAGATTTCCCTTTAACAAAAATCCTATCGGAAATCTCCATTGGATTCTATCAATAATGCATTCCTATCCGAATTCACTATTATTTTAGCTATCTCTAGCCTACAGCTTCTATTCCTATTTATATGTGTCCTCCTACATTGCATATATTCAAAACATACTGTAACTCTAAATTCCTAAATCTTTAGGAAAATAATATCCTTCATACTTGTAGAACACTTCTCTGTTGAAAAAGGTATGTCAGCATTACATATATGTTTGTTTACATCTAAAATCTTGACATTTGGTTTCCTAACTGTTAATGTTGTCTTCAACGCAGGGAGATGGAAGACCACGTAAACGTCAAATTTTTTTGGGGTGGTGTAGTTATTTGAGATGGTAGTAATATCAACTACTCTATCGATCCAAAAAAAATGATGTTTATTAGGTTTGGTACCACTTACGATGAGCTTAAAAGTGTCGTGTATAATTTAATGAACATTATTTCGTATCAGTGGAATTTAAAATTGAGTTTAAAGTATCCATATATTGGTCAATACAACCTAATTGAAGGTTTTTATCAAATGGATATTTTAGGTGATGATGATGTTACACGCATGTTAAATGTTCCTGCCATGTTGCTAAACGTTAAAAGAGATGTTTCTTTATTCATCGAAACAGAAGAAATTGTTGTTGATGGCCCGTACTCATTCCAACATAATTTCGGGTTACAACCAACAGCAACAACATACGGTGGTGATGTACAACCACTGTGGTCAAATGTACTTTTTGATCAAGGTGTAGGGTATGGAGGGATGAGTACTCAACATGGTGGAGGGTCTGGTAGGGGGGCTAGTGAATATGGTGAACGGTATGAAGGGGGTAGTAGTCAATATGTTGGGGGTATGGAGGGGGGAGTATACAATATGATGGAGGCTATAGAGGGGGAGTAGTCAATATGGTGCAGGGTATGGAGGGTGGAGTAGTCAATACGGTGAGGGGTATGGAGGGGGGACTATTGAACATGGTGGAAGTAATGGAGGGTGGAGTAGTCAATATGGTGGAGGGTATAGAGGGGGGACTACTGAACATGGTAGAGGGTATGGAGGGGAAAACAGTCAATACAGTGGCGGGTTTCAAGGGGGGTAGTTATGAAAGTGATGTGGTGGGAAGAGGTTCAGGTCAGCGGTTAGCCCTGCTGGCAGATGGAGTTGTAGCCAATTCATCAAGTGAGGAGAAATTTCACCTTCACGATGATGACGACGAGGAATCTTCTACCACCGAAGATGGTGAAGGACATTCAAAGAGAAATGAAGAAATTTCCAATACATTTCCAGTAGTTGGAGAAGAACATCATGTTCCAAGGGTTCCATGGTTTCGCACAGAACAATACACTCCACCAATCATAGATAACCCTAATGATATATATGCTGATGAAGACCTCGACAAGGGGGAACTGGGTGAGGGAATGTGTTACCGTGACAAAGCTACGCTCTTGGGAGCAGTGAGGCGTGCACATATTAACACTGATCGTACATATAAAACTACAAGGAGTAACAAAGAACAACTCATTGTACAATGTCGAGCTGAGGGGTGTAACTGGAGGATGAGGGTTGCTTTCATGCATGATTCCGGGTACTGGCGGATTAATGTTAATAGAGAGGAACACAAATACATGGTCGATCAGCCATTACAAGATCACAAGAAGTTATCTGCAAGGATGATTGCGCAGCTTGTAAAACCACTTGTAAGTAAATCTTTAGCAAACGCCACTTATTAAAGCCTAATTTCGTTTGACATTTACTGTTTTATGTGAAACAGGTAATAGATACACCAGAAATTCCCATTAAAACCATTATTCCGCTGATCAACAACGAGCACAACCACATAGTTGGGTACAAGAAAGCGTGGAGAGGGAAACAAATAGCAATTGAGGAAGTGTATGACAGTTAGGCTACAACTTACCAAGTTTTACCCATGTTCCTGGCAGCCATTATGAAGACAAATCCTGGAACCATTGCTGAGATCGATGATGTCCCTCATGCTAAGGAGCGGGGCACGTCCGTCTGCAAGCGAATTTTTTGGTCTTTAAAGGCAATGATGGACGGGTGGCAACATGCACGTCCTGTGATTTCAATAGATGGGACATTCTTGAAAGGAAGATATAGGGGCAAGTTGCTTATTGCTATGGGTGTTGATTCGAACAACCACCCGTTCCCTCTCTGTTATGGCTTGGTTGACGAGGAGATGTACGAGAATTGGTCTTTGTTTTTGCAGCGTCTTCGAAGACATGTATGTCGGCAGCGGACCGGCGTCTGCATCATTTTTGACCGTGCAGCCAACATTATCTCCGCCCTACGAGACCCTCAGAACGGTTTTGCTGAGCCACTCGGCATCCATAGGTTCTGTCTCCTCCATGTAAGGAGTAACTTTTACAGTCATCACGCAGGTGGTGAACTAAAAAAATTAATGTGGAAAGCTGGAAGAACCACACAAGTCTCAAAGCATGACGCATATATGTCAAGGATTGGTGAAATTTCACCCACCGCCCTACAATATCTTGCTACAATACCTGTGGAGAGGTGGACACTTTCCCACGATAGTGGTGTTCGCTACGGTCAAACAACCACAAACATGCTTGAGGGCTTCAAAGACAACATAAGGAGGGCTCGTTTTCTTCCAGTAACAGCAATGATGGAGTACCTCTTCTACAAGGCGGTCACAATTGTAGACAAACATTGAAACATAGTGGATGACGGCCTACAAGAGGGGAAACAGTTATGTGCACGTTCCGCCGCTATGTTAGCAAAAATTCGGAGGAAGGCAACATGACATACGGTTATTACTTTCCATCGTCTCCGCGGGATTATGAAAATACTAACACATCAGTACACAACTGCTAAGGGAACGGTAAAGGGAGGTAAAATCCAGGTTGTCAACCTCAATGACCGTACGTGCACATGTGGAAAATGGGCAACCCATCACATGTTGTGCTCCCATGCAATGGCAGGTTGTATAACACATGGATTGAGTTGGGAGCATTTAATCGAAAATTTCCATAAGAACCAAACAATGCAGGACTTGTACAGGGCAATAATTTATCCGTTAGAACCAACTCAATACTGGAATTACGACTTACCCGTACCTTGGCAGGGGTATGGAAAGTTAGTGCTGGAAGAGTCCTTGAAAAAGCTAAAGAAAAAGCGCGGGGATAAGGGCAATTGGTGCGGATCCGGACAGAGATTGATGGTCTGCGGTCTGAAAAGAAATGTAGTGTATGTAACCAAGAAGGTCACACCAAGCGTAGTAAGAAATGCCCAGGGCGCCCACACTGAAACACGTAATCTTGTTGTCAAACATATGTACTACTGCTATTATTTACTTGTTCTATCATAATATTTTGGTTTCCATTACATTATTTACTTGTTCTTTCATAATATTTTGGTTTCCATTACATTTTACGTTATGACACCCTTTCTCGAATAAATAAAATTTTATATTTAATCATACAAACTCAAAAAAAAATTTACATACCTACCAAACAATAGAAAAATGGACCTAAACAAATTTTCGGTTATTTAAATATGTCCGTGCACAAATTTGCCCCCCGTGACAATTACGCACTCGCCGCTCAAGACACCATCTTCCAAGCTACAAAAGTGTTGGTCATATAAATTTTTAATTCAAAATTAAATTTTTCCTAAAATATAGGTTTACATTACAACACAATAAAAAAAATTGAAACCCAAAAAATCTACGGTTATTTACATACGCACGTGCCAAAATATGCCCACTCACATTGCACGACACACTTTTTGGGGCTAGAAAAGTCTTATTTATACGGTTTTTTATTTAAATTAATAAATACACACATAAAATAGGTTTACTTTACAACACAAAAAAAAATTAACAACAAACATTTTTTATTTATTTAATATAGGACTCCAAAAACAGCCCTTCGCCTAATTTTTTTCACTTCAAAAACACACTAATACAAGTTCATTCCGGGGAAAAGGGAATTTTTTTTTTTAATAAAATAACACCAGAACGCCACTTGTTCTGGGGTCAATGGTTGATTCCTGTACAGGCGTTCTATACCATAATTGACATTTTTTGAACAGATTTATCAAATAAATGACTTTTTCATTTAAACATACTAAAAAAGTGACGGAGCCCTTTCACAACATCCATGGATGGTCATTTCAACTTGATATTGGTATTATTGAAATTATTCGAAACCGTTATGAAATAGAATCGGTTCCGTTTTAGTTACAAAATTCTCGGTTTGATAAAATTAATTTGGAGTTGGTTGCGTTTCAGTTTTAGAACTTCTGAATTGATTCGATTTCATGTAAGAAACCGATTAATATAAACAAAAGAATATATTACAACGAAAAGAAACTAATTTAATGCAAACACTATACGGCAGAGAGGTCACAGGATTAAAAAGAAGGCAAGTTGATGGCATGACACAATAGTGCTTAGTTCTTGTAATATTATTATAAATAAATATAGATCGAAACCAAAGCAACAGGGCATTTGCATTTAGGAAGTTGCAAGAAAATGTCAAAAGTTTGAGGTAGATTATCAGAATAGTCCGCATAATAACCCGTGCGAGACACCGGTCATTTTCCAGAATTTTTTATGCATAATATAATTATAATGTTTGTAGAGCAACTCAAACAATATCTTTATATAGGCTCTTAGTCAAATTTTGAAGAAATGGAGATAAAATTTCTTTCCAATAAGTTCCATGTCCCCCTCTATAATATTAGAAGTTTTGAATGCTTCCTCACTTTTAGGAGTGAATATCCACTCAACTATTATTATATTATATTTTTCTTCCCCGTTATTTTATATTTAATGAATGAATATACATAGGGTAGTAATTATACGTTTAAAACGAAACGAGTAAATTTAATTTATAGAATGCCGTTACTATGTTTACAAATAAAAAGATACAAATTAACATAGGGTTAATTATCAAGTAGGTTACTGACTGCGTCCAAATATATCAAGTGAGTCACTGATTACAAAAGTGACTCAAATAAATCACCCAGTTGAAAATTTGTATCAAAGATATCATTATATCGTTAGTCGAAATTTTTAAAAGTATTATATATTGAGTTTCACATATTTTTAATGAATGATATTATATCCAAATGAAAGATTCTGAGGTCTAGCATTTTAGATAATATTTTTAGATTTTTAAAAAATTATCTACTATTTATTTTTATTTAAATTAAATAAAATAATCAAAAAATTAAAAATAAATAGTTGATAAAATTTTAAAAATCTAACAAAATTATTTAAAATAGTAGAACTCGCAACCTTTCATTTGGATGTAATATCATTCATAAAAAATGTGTGAATCTCAACATATAATACTTTTAAAAATTTTGACCAACGATGGTGTGATATTTTTGATATAAATCTTCAAATGAGTGACTCATTTGAGTCAGTTTTATAATCAGTGACTCAATTGATACATTTGGACGTATTCAGTGACCAACTTGATAATTAACCCACCCAATTAACATATATGTTGAATATAGAGTTGACCAAAATCTTGAATTTTATTTAAATAAACTATATGTACTGCTATATGTTATTACTGAGTTAACTACTAACTTACAATTAAATGACTCATTTTAAAAAGATAAAAAATGCATAACTGAAGTCAGAATGACTTGCAATCATAATATACAATAATGTAAAATTTTACATTATTGTTAATATTAAAGTTGATTTTAATGAAAAATATTAGTTTTTGAAATTCAACGTATGTATGTATGAGAAAATGTTAGTTTTTTATTTACAATACTATTAACAAAGTAAAATTAAGTTATATATATATGTGTGTGTTAGCATGTTGTATGTTACACCTCTTAGTAAATTATGATGGTTTCAATTATTTATATGCTAAATAGCTGATTTATGTACATGTATAATCATTATTAACATTTAGTGAGATAATTGATTACTTAAATAACATGTATTTATAATTATTCAAAAATTAAAATTATGTAATAAATAAATTGCTATAATTTATATATGGTATTCACATTATCACTAACAAACAATCCATATCTATTTTTTACGCAAACGGGTATCAATCATGGTTGTAACATAAAAATGAATTATATATTTTTAAGACTTATTATTGATATTCATGATATTTTTCAAGAATTCGAAAGAAAAATTGTATTTATATCGTTATTTAAACCGTTTTTAAGTTTCTTTCATTACGACTCTAATATTTCTTCATATAATAATTTGATAACATTTTATACTATTTTTCTAAAATTAAAAATTTTCAGTTCGATAAAGTTTTAAAAATATCAGTTGAACTGGTTAACTCCTTCAAATTATTGAACAATATATGTTTTTTTCTTAAATAATATAAAATACATTGAATCAAATGTTACAATATAGTATATATATAACTTTTATTTGAATAATTCAAAATATTTGTACAATATTATTTTGATCAATGAATATTGTTGATCTAAAAAAAATTCTTTTTAAAAAGTTAGTTTTTTTTAAGTGAAAAATGAAAAATAAATCGTTTTAATATATAATCGTAGTTTTAACAAATCTAGTGAGATCTCATTTCAAATTTCAAATATTCTTAAAATTGGGATAAATTCTAAAAATAATAATGCGTTACCAGTGAAGTTAGTAATTTTAATATAAATAATCAATTGATTTGATCATATAAAGATCTCAAACACATTAATTTATATTAACATAAGATATTAAAAAATTTCACATTATTAGTAAGATATTCTCGCCGAGTTTGTAATTTAAATTTACTAAACCTAGAATTTGACGATACTTTTCGGCCGGGTCATGTAGTCAAATTTCGAGTATTTTTTGAACATAGGGGCCAAGTTCTAAAATGCATTGACTCATTATAATTCGAACTTATCTAAATATGTAATACCAATATAAATTATTTATATATAAGCGATTTTATATTCAATATTTTTAAAAAAATTATATATGTACATTTTAATTATTTTTTATAATAAAAAATATGTTAAAAATATATGAGATATATTTTCAAACTAAAAAATGATAAATAAATAAGATAACAATACTATGCCTAATTTTATATCAGAAATTCAATTCTTTAAAATTAACTGTACAAATATTCAACTAACTATCCTTTGTTGCAGAATTCAAGTAAGAATATTTAAAGTTAAATAAAATATTCATTTAGCACACTTAAAAAGTGACAATATGGTGTAATTGTAAGGGGTTGTATAGTTTAGTCTTGCTGATCAGCATTAGGGTCTTAACTATCATTTCATCAATACTATCATATTAAAAATCTGATTAGCGTCTTTTAATAGTCCGGTCCCTTATAATTTGGTCAAATCTCAGCCGATGAATTTTTTGTGCCTTCCTAATCGGACGGACTGCAGTAGTATATGCATTTTACAGACCATGCAGGGAAGTGATATAAGTATATAGCGGACTACATGTTCTGTCATCTTGTACTATGGTGCACTTTTTATTTCCAGGCATGAAGGGCGGTGATATATGTTTGACTTTGCGGAGTACAAATTTACCAGGCATGCAGGGCATCCACTATCCAGTTACACATGTTACTAATATAGTTTGAGTTTTGGTATAACGTTCTCTAGTCATCTACTAGTAAAGTGGCTTCCCATTACCTGTTGTCTATGATACTCTGAGTAAAGATTGGATTAACAACATAGCTTGCAGAACATAACTTAAATACTGAATCATGTATGGATCTAGGTCTAGCAAGTTATCCACTTCAAATTATGATTAGAAAAAGTGGTAGATTTAAAGCAAAATCGTTTTCTTCAAGTGGCCCTCCTGGCCTGGTTGTAATGATTCAACTCAAATTCTCGGCACGCCCTACCCACTTACTAGAGGGGCAATGCTTAAGGATTTACATGTAATCGAAAATTTACTGATTACAAATTTTAGGATATCAGAATAAATCAGTTGAACTATTGATTTGTCATAAATTCACATCTCTCAAAAATCAAATAAATATGTTGAGCTATATGTAATTTTTTTAAGTTTTTTCAAAATTTTACTATATTCTGGTTTTTTTGTAAAAATGCGGAATAAATCAAAATCAACCCAAATCAAACAGACCATGCAATTAATTGAATTGAGGGTTTTTTTATTGCATGGGTTTTTTTATTGCATGGAGTTGAATCAAGTTGCAAAAAATCGTATTTTTGCAACAAAAAAAAAGAAAGATAATATTTTACAAATAAAATAATATTTTTGTAATTTTTATTTAAAAATGATAGTATTTGTAAAAATAATTTTAGCTATAGATATTTTTCAAAAAAATCCTACAAAAAACTGAAAGGTAAAGGAAGCATATACGAAGGTGTAGATCAAACAATTTCGCACACGATTCCAAAATTATGGGTTCAGATTGTCCTTTTTCGGTACACGAACGCGTAATTACAAAGATGAATTTAGTATTAATTTTGAGTTTGTTCTACGATACACGGCCCAAAACGAAAGTGTACAAAATAAATAAATATTTAAAATAATTAATTAAAATAATATGAATAAATATAAAAGTAACGTTTTACATGTAGTTTTTACAAAAAATTAATATAAAATAGATTTAAATTGCCCGCAAGGGTTGACTTAGTTGATTAAAGAGAGGATAATTATACTCTTGCATATTTTGAATCCGGCTCGTCAAAATTCGCCTAATTCAGCGCGTCAACGAACGGTTAATTATTTGGCACTAATCGTCAAGTTTAACGAACTAAATATGAACAATATTTTCTGAAACCGAAACCGGCCCGGCCATATCGGCTAATTCGTTGACGAACAGTCAGAAAATTAAGGTGGTTATTCGCGGTTAACCGCGAATAATTCGTTGGTCATATATGGTCTTCTCATTCCTCATGTCCTTCAGTCATATACTTGTACATAAATCATTACAAGTAAATTACTCTCCTCATCTTTAGCAGCACAAAAACTCAAAGCTATTCCTAATGGTGGTACCCTTCATCTTTATTTATCATCTCCACATCTGCAATCCTCCGTCAGTTTTCTGCTGTAATTTATGTTTTCAAAAAAGTTGATTCATTACGATTTACAACTATAAACAAGTGCTTATTATAAAAGAATAGAAATATGTTCATGCAATTATGCGCATGTGCAACATGCATACTATCGGGTTTATTCGCATGAACCGAGAGATTAACTGCCTACCTACCGGTTTTTTTTTTTTATTCTAGTTTAATCAAATTATTTGTTTGTTAATCGCACAAATTGCCTATTCGCTTGACTGTGTTATTTGCTTTATTCGCGTGTCGTTCACTAGTCCTCCAATTCTGTAATCGGCCCGGCTCGGCCCTAATTTGATTCGCTTGACTGTGTTATTTGCTTTATTCGCGTGTCGTTCACTAGCCGATATTTAATTAGCCGATATTTGCGTTTTCAATCAATAAGTCATGAAAAATCAAGTGCGCCCAAATCCTCTAATTAAATGAATTTATTTATTTTTATTGTAGGGAACCCGCAGCTAGAGCCCATAAAAACGAACGGGCCGAGCGTGCCGGGTCGAATTTTGGACGGGCCAGTTAGTTGACATCTGAAACCGTGAACGGCACGCGAGGATATACGTTTCGGGCCGGTAAAGACTTAATATTTAAGACCAATAAAAACTTAATATTTAAAATAAAATTATTTTTTATTAACATTTTTAATTTAAAATTACAGAAAACACGACGAAACGTATATTATATAAATATATACAAATACGAAAGGAAACGAATTCTTAACATGTTAGGTTTGGGTCAGACTTTATGTCTCAAAAGACTAATCAAAAGAAACTAATATATACGAAATAAGCGAATTTACGGCTTTACGAATGTATATGTTATTCTATTAATTAAATTATATGAAAGGAAAACGAGTAACTAATGGAATGAAATATTCATTCTTACATTTCGTCAAAAAAAATCATTCATACATTAACTACTGACTAGTACTGTATATCTCAAATATCTTTATCCAAATTTTTACGACGAGTGATATATGACTTATTTTTATTTGTGGACGCATATTAATACATGCGGGGTTCCATTTTATTATTAAGAATTTTGCCGATCATTCATCTGACACATCACATTTGGAGAAATTTTTGGAATAAAAACTTGAGGTTTCTAACATTTTCCTTAACTATTTCGCACTTTAGTTACATTTTTAGAAATAAGATGGAATAAGAAATACACATTGTAAATAATTTTCATAAATAATAAAAAAAAGTTATTCCGTCCTGATATCTTTCATGTCCAACTTCTCGGATTCATTTTCTTAAAAATATTTTATTCTCTTTGTTTTTGCTAAATAATATTTTATACTCTACCTTTCCTATAAAATAGCAATGTAAAGTATGTGCCTGAAAACCATGTGGTCAAAATTTTCTCATTGGAATAATTAATTCCCAAAAATCAGCCACTCATATAACATGTAATTTTTTTAAGAAAAACAAAGATACTGTAAAGAGTATCATATATTCATTCACATAGCACATAAAAGAAGCAAACAAGAGCGTTCCCTTTCTTTTTCTATAATTTCAGTTCAGCACTGCTCTCAAGAACTGCTGTTTCTCCACAAAACTACACAAACAAAAAGTTGTAACAGCACGAGTAATCTTATACATTAATTTATTTATATAGGTTAAGGCACAAGCAAGCCTTGTGTTGTGCAGTAGCACTAGCTCAACATTAAGTACAAACAAAGCAAAGGTCATCATAAGACTGTGGCTTTTGTAACTCAGGTTGTTTTTAAGTCATTCTCCAGGTTTGTCTTGTTTCATTCTTTGCATTTACATCTTTAATTTTCATGGCATTGTAGATTCGAAAGGCGTATAATTTTACGGTGTCTTGGTTTCGATTTCTCTGCAGATTTATTTGGGAATGGAAATGGTGTGCAAGAAGAGACAATGGGGAATGATTTGTGGGATTGTGTTTCATTTGTTTCTGCTTGCTCAATGCACTGTTGGAAGCCAGTTTAGTTCTCTCATTTCTTACTTTCTCCACACACACACACACACCACACACATACACTGAAACACATGCTTGTAAGTGGTATCTTGAGTATGAAAATCTACATTCTACATTCTGTTTGTGAAGCATGGGAATGCAAGCTAGAAAAACTAGTATGTGTGTTTGGGTGAATTAAGGATGTTAGAGGACTATGATAAAGTTGTATAAGTTGTGTGTCATCAGTTCACATGCACATTTGTATACATGTAGACTATATTTGCATCAGGTTTTTTCTTGGGTTTTCTGACACTTGAATATAAGTTTCATATGTGCATTCTGAACACAAATGTTGTACAGTACTAGCTAGTTTTGGAAACAAGCAAGCTATTAGTGAGAGTGAGACTAAAAGTGAAATGATAAATATGCTCATATTGGCATGCAAAGCTTAATTTTTTGTTTTTTTTTATAATTAAACACACACACAACTCACCTTATCTTTGAAAAGATTGGAACATTTACCTCCGACATCCCGTAAAGGAAGCGAGGAAGATAGCGCTGGCTAGCAATTTGTTAGATACATGATGAATACAGAGTAGTCTGTCCCAGTTTCCATGGCAAAATTGTTGGATAGCATGTGACAAACCAAAACAAAAATTTAGTGGTAGCAAAAAGAGGATCAGTTTCTCTCACTCAACACACATTCTCTTGTTTTTTTCTTACTCGTCTTCTTTTACTTTCTGTGTGGTCCACATGGGCTTCTAAGTCACAAGCGAATGTTTATTCATATGTTCACGGCTCAAAATTTGTTCTTGTGATCTGTACTTCTGTAGTTCCACATAAAGTTACATTCGTTACTTTGCATATTATTTTCACCTCGTGATGTTCAGTTACCAACATAAAGCTGAAATCAGTTTGTAGAAGATAATTCATAACTCCTACTTTTATTTACATATTTTCACACTCTTTTCATTTATGTATTCGAATATGTTTAAGAACATCATGAATTTGTAGTGATATGTCTATATTCCAACTGTTTTTTCAATCCCGGACCTTTTTCTGCAAGCGGGATACACTGAATACGTTATTTATTCAAATGGTTTTATCGTTCTATTTGCAGAAGGTTTTCGAAGAAAAACATGGGTGATATTGCGGATTCACCACCTCTTCAGCTACATAAATGGGATGATTATGTAATATTCTTACAAATAATCTTGGCAGGCACATAATTTGATCAACTTTACTTTAAACAAGTAAAAATGAAAACACACTAATGATAATGCATAGTAGTTCTGTAGTACTAAATGACTATATGTGACTCTTGTATTGAAAAGTTAACAAATGTAAGTGTTCTAGGTTGTGGTGGACAATGGAATTGTCAACATTACCTTTTCAACTCCGGAGGGTATGGTCATTGCGATTCAATACAATGGTGTTGATAATATTCTTGAACAAAATGATAGAGAAAGAGATAGAGGGTAAAGTCTGATGCTCTGTTTATCATTTTTCTTAGTTTTTCACTCCAACGTACATCTTTTCTTTGACAAGATTCTAACCCTTGACCTCCCGCGAAGAAACTTCTGTTTGTTTACTCTCATTGAAGTAAATCTAAGAACATATGAACTTAGAGTTTGAAATTCTGTTATTTTACTCATATTGAAGTGACTTTATGAATATTTCAACATCTGTTATAGTAATCAACTTCAATCTTTATGTAGGTACTGGGATGTTGTTTGGAGCAAGCCAGAACATCCTGGAGACAATACTGACAGGTACTTTCTTTTCCTATGTGTCGGAAGCTGGAAATGACTAGTAATCATTTTCGGAATAAGTATTGAACATAAGCGATACGCCTTTACTAGTAGGTTGTTCACCATTTCAACACAGACAGGCCTTTACTATATGTTGGAATTGTAAACAGGCTCGAAGGGATGCATTTTAGTGTAGTACTGGAAGACGAAGATCAAGTAGAGCTTTCTTTCAAAAGAACATACAGTCCTTCTCTTAGTTACAAGGGAGTAAGGCTTAATGTAGATAAAAGGTACAATTCTTTAGTCTTGATTAGTTTGTCAATCCGGAATTGACAAATATGCTACCACATTAACATCTATTTTGTGTTCTCAATTGCATGAAGATACATAGTGCTCCGAGGCATCAGTGGTTTCTATTCGTACTCGATATTTGAGCACTTAGAAGAACATCCACCTGTTGTCTTGTACCAAGGGAGAATCGTGTTCAGGCTACAAGAAAAATTGTACACACAACTATTCCCATAATTTGTTTTCATGACCTTCTCGACTGCCTGTAAAAGTTGAAATAACTGCAGGCCTGCCTAATGGTATATATATCTTCTAGGTTTCGCTACATGGCAGTTTCTGATGATCGACAAAGGATCATGCCAACAGCAGAAGACCGGGAAAGGGGAGAGCCACTTGACTATCCGGAAGCTGTGCTGTTGACAAATCCATCTGAAACATTTCTTAAAGGAGAGGTAAGTTGTTTGATATTTTTGTTCTATCTTTAAATTTCGAAAGGTCAGCTGGCAGCTGGCTGTCATTTCTGTTGAGTAAATATTCATGATAAAAGAAAAACATATATCATATTTATCATATATATAGGCTGGATTAGTTTGTATAATGTATATGAATCAACATTTGCATATATACAAAGTCCAAACTTAACATTTTTTGAAATTTGTTTTGTTACTTCAATGAAGTAATTGTACTTGTACATAGCTATAACATGCGAGCATGAAGTGCAGGTGGATGACAAATATCAGTATTCATGTGAAAACAAAGACAACAGAGTACATGGATGGATATCCGGGGATCCAGCCATTGGGTTTTGGATGATTACACCAAGTGATGAGTTCCGAACTGCTGGACCTACCAAACAAGACCTCACTTCTCATGCAGGGCCTATAACTCTATCTGTGAGTACAAATTTGTTCTAAAGCTAATAAAACCTACAAGTTCCGGATGCAATCATGCAAATAGTATAGAAATGGCCTTTCCTGATTACAAGATTATGTTATCGTTTTCAGATGTTCTTTAGTACTCATTATGCTGGAATATCACTGGGAATACGATTGGAAAAAGGAGAGCTGTGGAAAAAGGTTTTTGGTCCTGTTTTTATTTATTTAAACTCCGTAGAGGATGAGAGTCCCCTTGAACTATGGGTAGATGCTAAAGAACAGGTAATCCTTCAACTTCAAACTTTCAATTTTCGCACACATACAGAGGTGCAAAACTGCATTATATGTATCACATTCTAACCATTTTGATTTTCAGATGCTTATAGAAACTGAAAGTTGGCCATACAATTTTCCTCTTTCAGAAGACTATCCATATGCCAATGAGCGAGGCATTGTGAGTGGAAGGTTACTGGTCCGCGACAGGTAAAAATCACATTTCACGGTGAGAAGTGGAATCACAAAAAGAAAACAGAACTATTAATTTTATTGTGTAGCCTATGTGAAGTTTCTGCTTCATTCACTGTAGTAAAACAACCGTAACAAAAGATTGTTTATTACTCTAATGTCGTATAATTGTGAGGTAGGGAGGACATGTATTTGTTCTATATTCATATTGATCGTACTTTACAGTCAATATTAGTCACACTATATCTTCTGTCACCAGGGTAATAGAGGCATCCATACAGTGTCAAAGATGATTGGCACGTATGATGTATTATTTAACATGTAACAACTGATATTATCTTCTGCAGGTACATCAACAATGAGTTGATGACTGCTGGTTCTTCTTATGTGGGATTGGCTGCACCTGGAGAGGCGGGATCATGGCAAACAGAAAACAAGGTTTTTTTTAAATATTACGGCATGCTAATCATATTTTAGCTACATACAAAATTTTAATGTTTATTTTTATCTACAACATATGTACAGGGCTATCAATTCTGGACACAAACTGACGATGAGGGGTACTTCTTACTCGAAGATGTCCGAGCTGGGAACTACAGCTTGTATGCTTGGGTACCAGGATTCATTGGTGATTATAAATACAAATTCTTTATCAATGTCAGATCAGGTTTGAGTTTTCTGGATTCAAGTGTTTTTTTTTTCTTTAAGCTGAACATAAAAAGCAACTGTAGCTAATAGACTTGGACCTATGCAGGTAGTAAAATTAAACTAGGTGACATTGAATATGATCCTCCAAGAAATGGTGCCACCATTTGGGAAATTGGCATTCCTGACCGCACTGCTGCTGAGTTTTATGTGCCTGCGCCAAACCCCATGCTACTGAATCAGTTATATGTCCAAAACAGTGCACAAGGGTAAAGTATATTTGGCATAATTGCCACTCAAACATCAGCTTTTGTTCTTATAGACTGCATTCTTCTCCAGAAATGAAAATCGTTGGGTTCAGAACTCTTTTAATCTACTCGACAAATTCATATAACAAATTGAATAGCAGGATATGCAAATTAACCAGTTAATTACACAATTTATAATAGGTTCAGGCAGTATGGACTGTGGGATCGGTATACAGATGATTATCCAGATCAAGATTTGGTCTACACCGTTGGTGTTAGCAACTATCAGATAGACTGGTTCTTTGCTCATGTTAACAGGTTCTTACTTCATGCTAAAGTATACATTAAAAATTATGTAAATTAAATTTATAATTATTACATATCTAATAAATTGCATCGCAATTCTAACATTGCATTGTTGCAGGAATATAGGAAATAAAACCTATGTACCTACCACTTGGCAAATTTTATTTGATCTTGAAAATATTGATGAAAACGGGAATTATACATTGCATCTGGCAATAGCCTCAGCCACTGCAGCTGAATTACAAGTAAGAAACACATGCTTATTTTCCAGTTACATCTCATTCTTGGTCTTCAACAATTAACATGTCTCCAAGTATTCTTTAAACTATTGCTAATCAGACTCTTTGATTTGCATTTTTAAGGTTCGGATAAATGACTACAATCCTACTAGTCCTCACTTCACCACAGGGCTTATTGGACAGGACAACGCAATAGCAAGGCATGGGATTCATGGGTTATACAGGCTATATAGTGTCAATGTTTGGGGATCTTTGCTACTAGAAGGGAGAAACGTAATCTATTTAACGCAAGCAGTAGGTGGTAGGCCTTTCAGAGGAATCATGTATGATTACATTCGCTTAGAACAGCCAGGCGACCAAGACTAAAGAAGTTTTAAACAATTAGAAGTAGACAAAATGAAGATTCCGGATATAGTTTAGTGTTGCTCTATCTCCTCCCCAGCTTGTCGGTCAAGACTTCAAAGGCAGGCAAGGAGCTAGGACTTTTTAACAAGCCTGCTCGACTTTGAAAAAATTGAAGAAAAGAAAAAGAGGAATTCCCTGGTAACATTGGTTAGCTAAGTAGGTAGTTATAAATTGCTTCTGTTAGTGGATTTTGATACATTAGTCTCGCAATTTTTAGATACATTATACTGTCTGATTAAAAACGATGGATCTGTTGCAGCATTTTATTTATACCAAGATCAAATATTTAGTCTCTCTGCTCTGCATTCAAGTGGCCTCCTTTTTCTTGGAATAATCTTGTGTGTTGCATCAAATGTTACAAATGTTAGAATACTAATATAAGATCTTGGAAAAGGCATTCCTCTAACACCTTGAGGTTTCACGACAATGGACTTCTTGATCCCGTTTATGAGTACAATAGATTCATATGAAGTGAATTAACGAAAAGAATATTTTACATTATAGGAACGAGCTAGATTTGTCACCAAGCTTCTCTTAGCATTAGAAAACGTATACAATCCGATTTCCGTTTCTCCCTCCCAGACCAGAGCCTATCGCTTAAATGCGGTTTACCTTGGTTCACGTGATTTGCAGGCTATTGCGTGAGCCCGTAGGGTTTACCCAATACGCACCTGAAGGATAGCGGCTGCGGGTTAACCACGATAAAAAAAAATTCAATGTAGTCAAATATGTGGGAAGAATGAGGGCCTTGTCATTGTAACCTATGATAAGTGGCATTGTATATATGTACATTGTGCATGTCAAATACTCAAACTGTTTGGTTCAAATCTCACGGGAATCCAGCCCTCTTTCATCACGAGCTCCTTCCCTCTCTGTCTATCTGTCCTCTCGTGTTGTTAGACAATATGTAGATAGCTACAAACAATGTGAAACTGAGAATTGCATAATGTGTATATGCGTTACCTAACATACTGTTAATTTACTCTAGTTCTTTTCTCTCCCATCACATATTCTGCTACTGCTCTGTTTTCTACTTGGTAACGTCCTTTTCCATTGTATCGTCATCTTAACCATATTTATACATGGCCGCCCTTTATGAAAAACACATTTTTAGACGACACGTTTATAGAAAATTAGAAAGAAAATTTATTTTTTTTGGCTCTCAATCTACCTCTGAACTTGCCTTGTCATTTTACTTGTTAACATATTAAACTGGATAAATGTAATAAAAATAAAAAATAATCTAATCCCATGTCGTGGAAGGTAATTTAAAGAATAGTACAATAGTGAAGTCATAGCAAAATTACAGGTGTGCAGTGTAGTAAAAGAGGGAGGTTGAGGTGGAGATGGGGGTGAAAAAGACAGAACATTGAGGAAATTAAGAGCCAAAGGAAAAAAGGTAGTAGCTGTTTTGCCAGCATATACGGCTCTAGATGGTTATGGCGTTGCCGGTCTGGGACCTCACTTCATCTTAATTTCATTGTAGATATATACTCTCTCCGTCCCGATATACATTTCCTAGACTTCGGACACTATTTATGCTAAGCAATTGACTATTCATTTACGTCTAATCTATAAGATCAAATATAGTCATGAGTAATTTCGTTGGATTCATATTTATGAGTACTTTAATATACTGAAGTTTTTATATTTAATAGTATTACAAAATTAAAGATAATAATTAGAAGTGTGCATTGGCAAACGTGTACAATACAAATATGAAATATTTTTAGGGACGGAGAGAGTATCATATATGTACAGTTCCTAAATTTATTTTCAAAACCGAATCTGAGTGCTGAGTTGTCATGATCTAACCAGAGGTGTATTTTAGAAATGAAGAGCGCTCATGCATGGGTAAATATATGCGCTCCACAAATTAAAATGTGACACTCGACCATCGACAACAATTTTGTGATTCCTAACATTGCTCATAAATGCATATTTTTTTTTATTTACAAAATAACAAAATGAAGATGAAACATCCCGATGAAATTGTAATAATCAAAATATTTGCAATTATGGAGTGGCGGAACCATAATATTTATCGTCAATACGGTAGGGTCATCAAATAAATTTAAAAAATTCGATATTCGTCCGAAATATCCATATTTATATCCGAAAAAAGCGGATAATATCTGTATCTGAAATAAAGTGGATATTATCCATATTCGAATCCGACAATAGCAAATGCGGATGCGGATACAGATATAATCATATTCATATCTAAATTAAGACCGCCCTAAATGGATTGTTTTGTTAACCCTGTGTATCAATGGCCTAGATATCTTTTTAGCAAGCTATATAACAACTATTGCAGTTCTGATGATTCTATTCTTCCCCGTTCTCTTCAACTATTAATACTGTACTTTCTCCCTAGCATCCTATATTCTAATCACATTTTCATGATTCCTCTGCAACTAGCTTTTTCAACGTCTCAGATTTTTAACCACCATACATATTCATGTTCCTCATTAATGTTACTCTGCCAAACTTTAATTGGATTTTAAATTCTTTCCTGAAAATAACAGAATGATGCTATCCTACACATTATGATAATGCACATATGAGTGAAGACAAATTTATTTTCGGAATTATAGTAAAACGCATACTCCCTCCCTCCCACCTATTTCTTCTTTAAAAACGAGTGCGGAGAGGATGACAAAAAATAAGCGATGTATTGATGGAATTTTTAAATTAAGAAAGAAAAATTACCATCTAAGTAAATATAAAGAACTTGGAGGGACGGGCGTAGATAATAGTTTGAGATTCTAAATTCTAATCAAGACGTTCTTAATATTTGTAGCAAGGGACGCCAGGAGAGACGAGCAGAGATAATAGTTTAAAATTCCAAATTTTGAGACATACTTGATATTTTCAGCCCAGCACCCAGCAAATTGCTGGGCTCATTTGTTTTAACATGTAAAATCTATTAAGTGGATTATGAATATGCAACGAAATTTTTTTCCGAGGGCCATGACTTGTGACAATCAATTGTTACAATCATCTATCCGCTATAATTTTCCGAGGATAGATTTAATATTGAATAGATTTTTTGCTCTCCGCGTAAAATTATAATGAATGGATAGTTGTTTATAATCGATTGTTGTGGACTAGCTCCCCGCAGCTATACTGTTTGGTCATCACTATCAACAAATCATCTGTCTATTGTCGCTCTCTCTCCACATGCATCATATGTATGTGCATATATTGTACACTGCATACATGTGTAAGCAACCACAAAAACGAGTTCTTTTCCCTTCTGGTGACCACTAGATCTTCTCTCTCTGCTGGCTTCACGAATTCTCTGATCAGATCTAACCTTAAATACAACTTACAGTACTTAGCAACATGATGCAGTTCATAATACTCTGCAGCATGCCCTAATTTCTTCTCTTTTGCCGTATTATAAAGTCACAACTACCCATCAACCCCATGCATGAAACCATTCAATTGTACACAACTAATATCAGTTACAATGATGATGTCCTCGGACAAGAACAAAGACGAGAATTCAGTTAGCCGCAGCAAAGCCATATCAACCACAAGGCCACCACCAGCCCTAAACTGCCCCAGATGTGATTCTCCAAACACGAAGTTCTGTTACTACAACAATTACAGTCTCGCTCAACCAAGGCATTTCTGCAAGTCATGTAAGAGATACTGGACTAAAGGAGGAGCTTTACGCAACGTGCCTGTTGGTGGTGGTTGCAGAAAAAACAAGAAGACTGCAAGAGCTTCCTCTTCAAGGCTCTCATCAGGAGACTTTAAGGACTCCTCTGGAGCTTCTTCGTATTCAGATACCGGTGGATTTAGGTTCTTTAATGGTCTAGATTTTCAGCTAGGAGGAGGCGCCCTCACAAATTTTCCTCGATTCAACAATATTTCAACAATTCCTCCTGTTGGTAATCAGTTAGTTTCTTCATTTGGGGACATTCCAACAATACCATTTTCATCGAGTGCTATTTCTAATTTTGGTTTGGATCCGAACTCTGGCAACAATCTAAGTCAATTCATGGCTTTCAATAATTTTCCTTTATCTTCTTCTTCTTCATCATCTTCTGTACTCAAGCAAGATCATGCAGATAAATTTGGAGGAGGATTACTTCACGATATCGGACCTGCTAACAGTAATCTGGCTTCTTCTATAGAGTCATTGAGTTCAATCAACCAAGATCTTCACTGGAAGTTACAGCAAGATAGGCTTAACACGATGTTTAATGGGGGCGATAATAATAACTATCAGCGCCAAAATGGGATGATTAGCAGTCCTGTTAACTACCTCGAAACCAAAACTCAGACTCAGAAGCCACAGCCCATCTTGTTCCAGAACCTAGAGATTTCATCGAAACCAGGTGATGCTTCAAGAATAGAGACTACTGGAAATGTTATTTCTGCAAACTTGGAAGCTGAGTGGTGTTTTAATAATTCTAGCTATGCACCTGTTGTGAATCAACTCCCAGCCAACAGCAGTGGCACTGGAAATAGTAAGGAGATTCAAGCATGGGCTGACTTTGATCAGTACACAACACTTCCTTAGACCTTAAATATCGAGTTTTAATGATCAAGAGGTTATATACCTTTAATGTAATCTCCAAATGTTCATGTCAATGTTATTTTTTAAGGAAATAGATTATGTCATGTAGTTTAATTGATCTGACCAGCTAATTCATATATTAGTATTCACATCTAATATACAGTGAAGCTGATATCATGTGTATGTGATGCATTCTCTAGCTACTTCGAATTACTTATTTTGATTGCAGCGACAAAACCAGAATTAAAAAAATCCGGGGCTAAATTGTATAACTTAAAAAAATAAGCACTTGGGAATAATATTTAGTCGGGATTTCAGTCTACCATGCTCCTCTCCTAGTTAATTCCTCTTCTGTTTGAGTGATAGTGTTTAAGTAGATATAGACAACGGAAAATATACATGTCGAGTGTTAGATAAAACAATCAGCAAGTTAGTTCTCTTTATAGATGGATGTTGTAATAATAATGTAATTTGTTGTGTTGCCATTTTGAATAGTAGTATGTTGTTGTTTAATCTTATTGGGATCTGGGAATGTACATAGGACTGTTAATGAATGAAGCTAACGGGGCATCTCTGATTCGTTGCATGCAATGACAGTGGCACCAGAAGTCTCACCGTCTCATGCATCATGCAGTATGTCTCTCTCAATCAGGAAACTCTGTGTAGTTGCAGTGACTGAGCTGTAAACTGTTATAAAAGCAATAGATATAGAGCAGCACCACCTAGACAAAAAGTCTTCCCTGTCTTCTCTGTATACGGGCTCAGTCACTGTGTACGTGTATGTGTTTATGCCAACCATCAATACTTGTACAAAACTATAACGTCAAGTTACACCTTCTCCTAAAACCTCGAGGTGTTACCACGATTCTACAATTTCAATTTAAACTTTTGATAGTTCGTGAGGTGCCATATCATTGCATGTAATCAATTGATATAATAATATAGAAAATCAGGAGAGAACATGTTTGTTCACGGCACCTCTCAACGCAATTCGTCTTCCTCAATTTGCCAAACAGGAAGTTTGTATGATTTATTAAGGAAATTTAATCAATCACCGAATAGTAATAAAAATGTGATAATGGAAGATTCTAAAATTTATACAAGTCAAAACAATGTTTTCACAAACCATTAGAGTATTTCAGATGGATTGGTAAAGCAATTTCCAATCCAATACCAAAATTATGTAAGTTTTTAGCAAGATATAACTTCAATTCAGCATTATCATAGTAATGTTTAAATTAAATCAAATTAATAAGCTGACACTACATTTAAAATTATGAGACAATTTATTCAAGAGATATTTTGTTCTAACTTTGGGATAAAAATCATGAGATATTTTATTCAACTTGAAATGTCTAAATTAAAATTGTATTTGTTATTCATTGTTATATCATACCATTAAGAGGGGATTTCTATTTTTAATAAAAAGTACTATAGATTACCGACTCCGTTGAGTATAAAATGGGGGTGTTTGTAACATTATACATCCACAAGAATTAGTGTGTTAGTTATGGACTTGACCCGATTAATGAAAATACTCAAGATTTGGTCCCAATTATCACACGATCGGGTAAAAATATGGATGTTGTACTCAATAAATTGTAAGTAAATTATATATTATTTCATATAACTAAAATTACATTTCTATCCAAAAGTTTGTTAATGAAATATTGAATCCCGCGCAATTATAAAATAATTTATCTAAAAAACTAATCATAAAAATACCAGGATGTTACATTCTTCTCTCCTTACAGAATTTTCGTCCTTAAAATTTAACTTGCTTACCTCTAAAGAGACGAATATATTGAATACAAACAGACATAAAAGGAACATGAAACCGATAAAATTCTTAACTAACTATTCATTCTAAAGTCCACCCATACTCACATGTCAAGCCTCAAGGCAACCCTAAAGCAAAAATTTTATCTTACAACTATACACAATTCACACATCGAGTCTAAAGACAAGTCTACAGAATCTTAAAACTCTAACTTTGATACAAATTTTAACAACCCAACATATTTGGAGTGCCTCATAATAATAACTAAAATCTAAAATTCATAAATTGAATCCACTAAAATCTAATAAAACCTTACAATTTCGCAAAAATTTATAAACTTACAATTCTTAAATAAAAAAACTAAATTACAACTACACCAATAAATTCTAACGAAAATCTAAGACAAAGATCAAACTCCTCAAAATCCGTAACTCGCACTCTTCCCCTTAAATAGTTCACCAAAGTAAGAATACCCGTCGGAGGAAAATAAAGTGAACAAAGGACCGACAGTGAGCGAAAAGCTCATATACGAATATAAAGCAATGTAGAAGATAAATAAAGATTAGACAAGATGCCAATATGAACATAAATCGAATAACGAAATGAGTGATGCCAGAAGTCAAGGGAAATAAAATACCATGATACTTAATTCACAACATGAACACACATATAATTTATAATTATTATAACTTACTCCTCCCAAATGTATTCTTACCATTTATATTATCACAAATAATAATATCGAAAGCAAAACTGATAATAGTAATCATGCTCTTACACTTAATCGCATACTTACAAATAATACTCAAAATAACTAAGTTACAAACATGGGAGATGATTTTACATAAATAGGGCTTGCACAACAAAGAGTAAATGCTACCCAAATTCTAACAGGGCTAGTATGGCGATAAGCTCAATACTACCCAAACACATGACAAGGCTCGCAGAGTGATAATCATAATTTTACCTGAATTCTGACAAGCTTGCAAGATAAGAAGCACAATATTACCGGGAATATCTTACATATCCCAAATCATACCCGTATATATCAAAAATAACCTCATAACACACTAATCCAATATCATAAACAAATATCGTCCAAAATCACTAAATATTGATAAAGTTCCAAAGAATGCCGATTTACTGCACACAGATGAACTCAAATGAAAAAGTACAAAACACGGAAGTCGTAGGCAATTACGATACCTTTCCAGAATGGTAAGACTCGTTAAAAACGAACGAGTAACGAACTCAGAAAATAAAGATTTTTGGACTGTAGAACAGAATCAGCCCCTGATCAGTTCAGTATTTTTCAATTTCAGGCATCTAAATCTTGGAATATGGCAACGGAATGTAAAATTAAAATGCAGATGTTGAAAAGTACTTTCCAGAATGGTATTATTTATAATACTTGAATAGATTTTTAATTTAATATGGATTTACGAAGTTAGGACCTACAAGTAAAACTTAACCCACCAGATTATACAAAAAAAACAATTTTTAACATACAGAAAACGTAAATAACGATAATCAAGTTATCTTTCCAACGAGAATACAATCACAAGTATTTGATGAACAACGAATCATATGTGAATTTAACAAGATTTAGACTATACAATATACACACATGAATTCGAATATGAAAAGAAAGATTACAATATAGAAATCCGTACCTCGAATTTACTAATTGTGAATGTTCACCAACGAATTTTGAACTCCAAATTATAAGAACCCTAATTCCTCGAACCCAAAATCTATAATCTCCAAAAAATTCTTATTGTTCATCTCCATCTCTTTTCTCTTTATGTCCTCTCTTGCTTCATATCTCCTTCGGTTTTTTTTGCTATTCGCTTTCTCTCATTTTCTTCTTTCTCTATTTTCTACTGATATTAAAGTAACGCAAGTTTTTTTTATAAACCCTAAACCTTATTTCTTTTTTTAAACACTCATTTTTTTATTAAACAAAAATTTTTAAAAAAATATTCTGATTATAATATAAAAAAATACTTACACAAACTAATTTTAATTAATATTCACCAAAATTATAAAATAATTTAACTAAAAAATAATCATAAAAATATCGAAATAGTACAGTTAACAAATATGTCATTCCATGTGATATTTTGATACCCTATTTAAGATATTGTAGACCGAATAATTAGTACTCCCTTATAGAGCTTAAAAACATTAACAAGTAGATGCACCATTCAATAATAAGATGTTGAGAAAGAATGTATGATTACCGATTTCTCAAATATTAGCATTGTATTCTTGAAGATTTGTGATATTCCTGAAGTTGCTGAAAGTAGAAGCCCAGGGAAGTATTGTTGAAAACAGGAGCACGGTCAATTCCAAATTTTTGAATGAATCTACTATTCATACCAGCAGAGGTTTGTAACAAAATTCAACGCAACATGAATGGTTTTTTGGTGGGAGAATAGAGCTGGGAGGAAGGGAATACGATAGATGGGTTGGGAAAAGTTATGCACTGTTAAGGAGGGTGGAGGTTTGGGTTTCAAGGACCTAAAGAAATTTAACATTGCGATGCTAGCCAAGCAAAGATGACGATTAATAAATGATTCGAACCCACTGGTTACAAGAATTATGAAGGCACTTTACTACCCAAATGATGATTTTTTGAATGCTCAGATCGGAGAGAACCCTAGCTACATGTGAAGAAGTATTATGGCTGGCCAAGAGGTGATGAAAAAAGGGTGTCGAAGGAGCATAGGCACAGGAGATGATACGTTTGTATGAAAAGTACCGTGGCTCCCAAATGTAGATGATGGATATGTAACAACAAACATGCCCATGGAACTTAAAGACATAAAGGTAGCAAATCTTATGCAAGTGCAAGATAGGGGATGGGATGATGAGGTCATGAATGATATCATCAATTATAGAGATATTCGATTGATAAAAAATATTCCACTATCAAACATTAACAGGGAAGACTCATGGCTCTGGTTATTCGACGGGAAGGGAGTATTTACTGTGAAAAGTTGCTACCGTAAATTGGTAGGGGAATGTAATACAGTGGATGCACCATTCTGGAAAAAAGTATGGAATCTACCGGTACCTGGGAAGGTGAAAGTCCTACTTTGGAAAGTATGCAAATCGTGTTTACCAACTGCAACAGCGCTGTATGATCGAAGAATAGACATAGAGCGTAAATGTACTTGGTGTCGACTGGAAGATGAAAATACAAGGCGTGTTTTATTTGAATGTAGTTTATCCAGACAAGTTTGGAACTCGTTTAATATGACACACTGGGTCCAAACTATACCAGGAGAAGGAATTTTCCATATGTTCAAACGACTATTTGCTACTGGGACACAGGAGCAGTGCACATTATTAGCATTGGTGGGCTGGAATATCTGGAACCGAAGAAATAAGTGGGTATGGAATAAGGTTGAGGTGTCTGTATTTGGAGTTAAAAATGTTGTTTTGAACCTGCTAGCAGATTGGAAGACAGCCCAGGCTCAAAATACCAGAAGTAACATTGCGACAAACTCAAGCTCGAGAAGGTGATAGAGGCCACAAGAAGGGTGGGTAAAAATAAATCTTGATACTGCTGTGTTTGATAGCATATCAGCCATTGATGTTGGCGGGGTGATCAGAGATGAATCAGGCCGCCTTTTACGAGCAATGTGTACTCGGATTCCAGGTATATGGTCACCAAGAGAGGTAGAGGCGCTAAACCTAAAGGAGGTGATGTCATGGGTTAAAAATCATGGGTTTACTCGGTGTATTTTCGAAACAGATTCCAAGCTATTAGCAGATGCCTGCCAAAGTAATTCAGGAAGGTCTTATTTTCATACCATAGTTAGTGAATGTGTTGAAGGATTAAAGCAATATGCTAGTTCAATTTGTGCACCGGTCTGCGAATGAAGTTGCTCATGCTTTAGCTTAGGTATCTCATTCTATGTCAGACTTTCACGAGTGGGAGTATGTTCTTAACTTCCTAATGGATGTAACTACATTTGATTTAATATAATGCAAGCACGTTTACTTTCAAAAAAAAAAGATGTCAGGAGATGATGTGGGATTCCCTCGAAAATGAAATAAATTTTATCATTATCAATCACTACCTTTCGGTTTTATAAAAATCAATACCATATGAATTATTTTATATCAAGCTAACTAAACCCAAACCGAATGAAATCCAAAATTGAAAAATCAAACCTGAATTGCTAATTTTCAGTTCGGTTTAGGTTTAGGTTTTAATCGAAATCCGAAAATTATATAAAAAATACCATAATAACTTTTTATCGTCAGTACCATATGACGTATAAATTAACAAGGGATTGATGTGTCTAAGTATGTGCTGAGGAGTTGCCTGAGTTTAAAAGAAAATGAGTATAGTATCATATTATTTTTGGGGGATTGTGGGGATTGTGTTTGTATTTACAAATTTCCATTAAAATCATATATAATTTGCTTTATTTTGAAATTGATTGATTTGTTAATGTACTTTATCTTATTTTATTTTTTTATCGTAGATAACCCGCAGCCGCTACCCTCGCAATAGCCTGCAAACCACGTGAACCAAGGTAAACCGCGTTTAGGCGACAGGCTCTGACTCAGGAGGCATAATCATAAATTCTCCTCCCGTGGGATTCGAACCTGTGAGCAAGTGGACAATTTTCCTCTCTTTGACCAACTGAGCCAACCCTTACGGGCCTTTATCTTATATTATATTTAGTACATTATAAAATTTTGGTGTATTATGTTTATATTGTAAGAGAAGATTATCTGATATCACTATTACATTAAGGGCATCCTTTCGTTTTTGTCAAATATCAGTATCTATTTCGACATTATTCATTGCATTACGATAATTTAACTCTTTAACTAGAATACTCAATTGATAAAAATGATATATATCAATAAATTATTAAATAATAAATATATCAATATATTAATTAATTATTAGCATATCAATTTAATTAATATTTTGATAAATTAATAATTTTTTCTAGTACGGAGAATATTATGTATCAAGGTTTACCTGATTTTTATTTTTAACATGTATGCATTATAAACTAAAACTTTTTTCCGCCAAATAAACTGTATTAAATATTTAGACAGGAACATCAGCAAGATATCCACTATAGATCTCAACTTCTTAATTTCACTAAATCTCTCCAGCTCACACTCCAATCACTCCACCACTCCACCCCCACAAACCGCCGGAAACAACCGTCCACGGCGGCGTAATGCCACCACTCCCCTCAAAACCTCTCCAATCTCCCACCGCCATTTGCACTCGCCACTCCACTTTCCTCACTCTCGCAGCCCTAACCCTAATCTCCATCACATACTTATCTCTCAAATCTCTCCGATCTCCGCTCCAATCCACCTCATCTTACGCTGTTTCTCCACAACACCTTATTATAAACGATGAATTGTCCGATGTGTATCACTCTCCGGAGGTTTTTAGGCTGAATTACGCGGAAATGGAGAGGAAATTTAAAGTGTTTATTTATACGGATGGCGATCCGAAGACGTTTTATCAAACACCTAGGAAATTGACTGGGAAGTATGCCAGTGAGGGCTACTTTTTTCAGAATATTAGGGAGAGTAGGTTTCGGACAGAGGTTCCGGATGAGGCGGACTTGTTTTTTATTCCGATTTCGTGTCATAAGATGAGAGGAAAGGTATGAGGATTTTTTTGTTAGTTTTTGAATCTCGATGAGCTGGATCATATGTGTTAAGAGTAGTTGTATGATTGTGTTTATTTTATTTGTGATAATGTGGATTGAATTGGAGCTATATATTGTGTTAACTTTTTGGTGATAATGTAAGTTGAATTGG
This sequence comes from Apium graveolens, assembly GCF_009905375.1. Classification (NCBI taxonomy): domain Eukaryota; kingdom Viridiplantae; phylum Streptophyta; class Magnoliopsida; order Apiales; family Apiaceae; genus Apium; species Apium graveolens. The sequence goes on from NW_027417967.1 coordinate 62,498, forward strand.
ACTTTGGTTAATGCGTTAAAGTTAATTTACGGTTGATATGTAGATTAAGGAACCTGGATTGGTGATAATTGTTATATGATTGTGTTTATTGTTTGTGATTAGAATTTAAGATCATTTGGAGTTTGATTGATTTAGGTTGGAAGTGTTTGTGAATTCATAAATTAGTTCAACCTTGATATGTGCGTATGTGAAATGCGCGGATTTAAAGTTTTAATAAATTGCTTCATTTAGATGTTAGTTGTGATTTAGAAATGCCGTTTTTAATAGGCAATGATGCTAGATAGTAGATAGAAAAGAGCTACGATACCTTGATAGCATACTCGTCGAGAGCCTAAAAAGTGTTCAAAATGAATGTGTCCTAGAGTCCGACTCCACAATATTTTGATAACTAATTAATTTTGGCCTAAAACGATGTGTGTGTACATCCCCATGTCCGAGTGTCAAGGATCGGATACGGATCGGAAATCAAATTGCAAATTCAGTGTAACATAGAAATAAAGCATCACTTAAAATTATTAAAACTTTGGATTACAGGCTTCAGTTGCCCTGGTAATTAAATAATCTATTAAAAGAGTAATCACTTTACGGTTTTATAGAAAACAGTATAAAACAAATTAACTGGTTCGCATTGAGGGCTACTTTGTTGCGTTTGAGAAATATTGTTTTTTTGTGGATTACTAGGTGTAAGGGTGGATGAAAATAATGTGAACTAACACCGGTCTACAGGTTTTTGATTTAGTTAATTTGTATCACTTGCAACATTGAAAGATACATGAGAAGGTGCTCATGAGTAGTGGTAACAAATATAGGGAGTGAACTGGCTGTGCCATCAAATGTTTATTTCTTTTGTTGATGGGCTGGAAACTATACCAAGAGTTGGCTGGATGTCCAACAATAATATGCGTCAAAGAAATATTTTTATAAAATAGACATGCTTTTGGCTTAAAATAAGTGTCCAAGTGTCATTACCTACGTCTTAGTGTTGAGTGACTGACACCGGGCAAAATGAAGAGTTGGGGTAACACCGTAAAAGTGGCTGGGAACTAACAAATGAAGTGCAATTCTTAAATTTTATATCCACAATATTCATATTTCCAGATAGATTGTCTCTGTTTAGCATAAAATATTCATGATCTGAGGACAGAAGTATTTCGTTTTTAATCTGTATACATGTGAAGTGGGCTGTAAAAATTAAGAGAGTAAAGAAATCCATACAGGGACGTGACTCGGAGGGGCATTCCATTATTCGATTTTTTTAATATATATGTGACCTGGTCAATTTACTGAGGTTCTACTTTGTCCCTGCATTTTAATTTGTCTTGGGTTCCATTTGTATTGATTGTGGGTTTCTTACGGTGTACAGGGTACTTCCTATGATAACATGACAATTATTGTCCAAAACTATGTCGAGAGCCTGATATATAAGTATCCTTACTGGAACAGAACACTGGGTGCTGATCATTTTTTTGTCACTTGTCATGATGTTGGTGTAAGGGCAACTGAAGGACTTCCACTTCTTGTAAAGAATTCAATTCGGGCGGTGTGTTCCCCGAGCTATGATGTTGGATTTATTCCACACAAAGACATAGCTCTTCCTCAAGTGCTTCAACCATTTGCTCTTCCAGCTGGAGGAAATGACATTGAAAACAGGTGTTCTAATGCTTCTGATTTTTTGACGCATTGATACGGTCCTTACTCAGCTTAGTTTTGCTTCACTAAACTAGTTAACGATTGGTATATACAAAATTATCAAAGCAAATACATTGCTATGACTCATAAATACAATGCCACAACAGATCTGAAATGGAAAGATTCATGCTTAAAATATATTCCTTTAGGTCTGTAAGTATTATCTGAACTCTACAACCACATATACCAATTTCTACCATATGAATGAATCTAAATTGGCTCAAATATAGGATCGAGTGAAATCTACGCAGGTCACAGATGATGGATCATGGAACACAGATCTGTATGAATGCACATGGTTTAGAAAGTACCCTAGTCTGTGCAGAACAGTGATGTAAGCAATACAAAATACATGAAATATTTGGCATATAGTTCTTCATTTTTTTGCTTCTATACCTGTCTTTTGCGTTTCTTAGCAAGCAACGGTACCATAAACGTACGAGTGTGAAGCATGTATATTACGAAAGTATCTAGGTCTTGTGTATTAAGAATGTAAAACACCTTTATCATGACAAAATATAAAATGAACACGCCAAATTTGATAAAGCACTCAGCAGCAAGTAGTTGTGAATTAAGAATTAAAAAGGCTTGTTTCAAGGTAGGAGAGACCACCACGGTCCACGTTCCCTTTAGCCAGTGGTAATGATTGACATCTTCTATTAATACGGCAGTTGTGTTGGTTTTCATATAATTTAAATTGGATAATCCTTTTCTATTTTCCGTTTTTCCTCTTTTTCAACTTTTCATTGTGCAGCACTCACAAGTACCATATGCTCTTTTGCAGGACGAGGTTAGGTTTTTGGGCTGGTCATAGGAATTCAAAAATCAGAGTTATATTGGCAAGGGTATGGGAAAATGATACAGAACTTGATATTGCGAACAACAGGATAGATAGGAGTACTGGAAATCTAGTCTACCAGAAAAAGTTCTACAGGACTAAATTTTGCATCTGTCCTGGTGGTTCTCAGGTTAACAGTGCACGCATTGCAGATTCAATTCATTATGGTTGTATACCCGGTAAGTATACATTATCCTTCGCAGCGAGGACTGAGGCGGCCTCTCATAGCATGTCCAATACTTAAGACTAGAGAGCATGTTAAATTCACTAGTTAGCTGTGCAATTTGTGCAGTCTTTAATCATATTAATCCCCTATGCCCAAAATTTATGCAGCTAACTTGTATCCTTGAGTAATCTCGACCTGTTTTAATTATATATGTAAGGCTGTAGTAAATGAATTGTCGATTACTTGCCACATCAACCACTAAAATTTTGGGATGATTAGCTGAACTTTTGATACTGCAGAAGATAGGCATATGCCGCACATCATGCAGTTCTTATAATCTAAGTGTTTTGGGTCATGATTTCATTTTAGATCAACTTTTTACCATCATATAGGATTCTTGTCTTTTGCTGACACAATGTCTGGAAGTTCATAAACAAACTTATTTTATCAAACACTTGGGATAGATTAAAAACTGCTTCTGCTTGATCTTGGCGTGGTTTTTTTCCCCTTCCTTTTTTTTCTGATTTTTTTGCGTGTTATTATTATTTATAACACACTTCTTATTTATATGTATCCTATCTTCTGTTTTTTCAGTTATCCTGTCTAATTACTATGATCTGCCATTCAATGACATTCTTGATTGGAAGAAGTTTGCGGTAGTACTCAAAGAGAATGACGTGTATCGGCTAAAACAAATTCTTAAGGCTATAAAGAACGAAGAATTTATTTCCTTGCACCAGAATTTAGTGAAGGTAATGTACATTCTAATGAACGATTAAGGGAGGTTACCGACCTAGTTGAAGTTTTTAATGCTGAGTATCATCAATTGTAACATGTTTGTGTTGTCATTTGTGTCACACTGGTCTATGGTCTACCTAAGGATGCTGGTAATTGTGAAACATAATTACCACATGCATTGTACTTTGTTGTACTTGCAAGTCACAACACGAATAATTACCTTTCAAGTGTGAACTAGCTATTTGAAAATAAGGTTAATTTACACACTAAAAAGAATTAAAATTCTAAAATTTGAAAAGCGGATAGTTGGGAGGCATTTTGTTTGTTTTATCAATTGTGCATATGGCATAATTTTCTGATCCAGATTTGCATTTGCTGACATAATTTACCAGATCCAGAAGCATTTCCAGTGGAATTCGCCACCCGTCAAATTTGATGCTTTTCACATGGTCATGTATGATTTGTGGTTACGGCATCGTGTTATCAAATACTAAATTGTGATCGGGTTGCTTCTTGGTCATGTACGATTTGTGGTTACGGCATTGTGTTATCAAATACTAAATTGTGATCGGGTAGATTCTGATTACACAATGATTTTAGAAGCTGTTTATTAATATACAGTGACGGCTAGTCTCCTGCTTCTGGTTCATTTCAGTGCCCTTCCAAATATGGGTTAAAAGGTAGTTCTTTAAATCAACAGTGTTGGTTTAATCTCATGTATTATATTGATTCTTTATGTACCTAGTCTTTATCATTTGATTTATTGATTAGTAGAGGATTCCCAAAGCAATGTAACTTTTACGCTCAAACTAACATGAATCAGCGCTAATGTACCCTATAATGGATTTAGCATGTAAGGTTAGCATGTAAGGTTAAGATATCAATTATATTAAGATTTCCTTATTTTTTCATGATGATTCCTCTAATTACAGGTATTATATATAGCACCGAGTGGTGGTGGCGGTATAACTATCTCTTTCAGTATAATTTCCGTAAGAGTTGGGAGTAAAATGTGAGATTGGTTTTTTATTGATTTGGAAAGTTGTCTAAGCAAAAGCTAGCAAGTCACCAACCAGTCAATTGATTCAGTTTTCTTAGTTGATAATCATCCAGCTTTTTGGATAATTAAACACTCATAAGTCACACACATCTTTGTCAAAATTTGAATGCTCGCCCTTGTAAAAGGGAGCGAAGACCAAAAGGCCTCTACTAAGTGTGTAGTTTTTAATTGCTGGTACACATTTTCATAGTCAGGTAAGATTGTCAAAAAAATTCGAAAATTATGATATTCGTCCGAAAAATCTGCATTCGTATTCGAAATGAAGCGGATATTATCCGTATCCAACACAAAGTGGATATTATCCGTATTTGAATCCGACAATTGCGGATACGGATACGGATATAGGCATATTCGTATCCGATAATATCCGAATCCGATAAATATATTTTATATTTAAATATTTAAAAAAATATATTATATTAAATTTATAATATGTTTATGTGTATATACACACACATATATATATATATATTAAATATTATGTTTATACAAATTTTATAGACATATAGAAAAAAATCATTTGAGTTTAACAATTTAAAGATAACGATTATATTGAAAATAAAATTAAAATTAATTTTTGAAAAATTAAAATATAATTAAATCACTTTATCACTTATTTTAATTTTTAAAAATGAATTTTCATTTTTAACTATATTTTTTGAAATTTTTTTAATCTTTAATATAAAATAAAAAAAATATGATTGAAAATCGGATTCGGATCCTGTTAGGTCCCAATTTGTTTGTAGAAGGGGGGTTGAATGCAAACAATACCGTTTAATCGAATAAAATGCGGAATAAAATTGTGAAACAAAATTCAAGTTAAATAAAACTTTTATTAAACTTGAAAGGTGTTACAACTACGGTATCGGTTACAAGGGATTAATCTCAAATCAATTATTACAAATCTAGAATAAATTCGACATGAACTTTTTCTATTTTTGTAATTAAAAGATCAAATGCTAAATGCGATTTGAGATTAAGTTCTAGGGATTTTAATCCGCTAGATTGATACACAAGAACAAGATAAATATTTCTAGTTGATTGGATTTAACTTTACAATCTAGAAATTTAATCTTGAAGAAAAGCAGATGAAAAATAAAATGTTGTGCCTTTGTTTTCTGCTTCTTTTTCTCTTGTGTGTTCTGTTTTCTGTTAGATTGGATTCTGTAAGAGTGTTGATCAATAAAAGTCTTCTGCTTCTTTTATCAAACACCGAACTGAAAAATGTACTGGCATGACAATCTCTTTGGCCAGCAAGACTTTCGGTATGACAATATTTACAACTAGCAAGACAATCAAAATGAACTAGCAAGACTTTCGGTATGACTATTGATTGTCATACCGATTGTCATATTAGTTCAAATAAATTGTCTTGCTGAATTAATAACAGATTTTAATCTAAACAGAAATTCTAATAAGACAATTAAATGTATTGACATGACTTTCGGTATGACTAGCAATTGTCATACCGATTGTCATACTAGTTCAAATGAATTGTCTTGTTTTGAATTTAAGCAGATTTTAAACCAATTAAAATCTTGTAAATCCTCAATATTAATTCTAAATTAATTAATCAATTTAATTCAATTAATCAATAAATTAATCTTTGCAGATATAATTTATTTTCTTAATTAAATTATATGACTTAATTAGTTAATAGAGAATTAATACTAACCCTGAGCAGCATCCATTCTTCTGACAATCTTCTGAAAATCACTGAGACTTATGAATCAATTCCGCCACTTCAATGCTGACACTCGATGTACTGTCTGGTTCATAAGTGACTAACTTCCGTGACGTTTCTTCATGTCTTGACTTTGATACTCTGATTTTCTTCAGATTAAATCCTTGTAACAAATGATACCCTGACGAGATCTCTGTCACTTGATTAAATCCACGATCTTGATTTATATCACTGAGACATGATCAAATTCTTGAACTTCTTCCAGTGAATCTTCAAGTCTGCATATGAACAATGTTTCTTTATCCTTTGACAGATGTTACTTTGTGAGATCTCTCTGATGATAGATCCACTATTTACTTATTACATTCTTATTTGAGTTGAGTTAAATCCTCGAATAAATGAATAGGCTATGACATATGCCTTTCAATCTCCCCCTATTTGCTTGTTAGACAATAACAACAAATACCTAGAGGATAACTCAACTAACAAATAAGAAAAAGATATAAACAGTAATGCAAAGTAAATAGCAGAAAAGTTCTGGATTATATTTAACATTTTCCAGATTCCAAATGAAATTTACAAGTGAATACAAGATAGATGTTCCTCTGGCCAGAACATATAACTACATTAGACTATCTTGATTCATAAAGCTCTAATCATATTACATTGAGTTTTGAGCTAATTGACTTCAGTTGTCTTCTCTTCTGACTTCACCTTCTTCTAAATCTTGAAGCAATTCCTTGTCAAAGACACGATCCTTTTCTGAAGTGAAGCTTGCTGGTCTGACTGGTTGAACTCCAACTGACTTCAGCTTATTCTTGATCTGATTGTACCTTTTAATATTCTTTTCACAATAAGCTTGAATCAAATCAGCAGCTCGAGTCTTCAACATGGATGAATATCCAGCAGTTCTTAAATGATGTTCCATCCAGACCAGATGCTTAGCTGAGTAGTCTTTAAGAGATTGTACATCTAGCTGACAGATTTGAAGACAATCAGACTTAAAGAATCTCACCTGATGAGGATTGTTGACCACTTGAGGACTAGCCCTGCTGGCAAACTCTTTAAGCCTTTCTCGAAGAACTTCATTCAATTCTGAGCTTCTTTTAACCTTGTTGAGAAGAACCCAACTCTCTGACAAAGAACGATTCTCGAACAGATGAAGTGACACCTTGAAAGATCCTTCACTCTGACAATATACAAAAATGCTCATCTCATTTAGGGATCTATCAAAAGCAGCTGTGATCCTTGAGACTTCAGTCTTGATAGCATTCATGTACATGTCATTGTTCGGATTTGAGATTTCCAGCTTGTCAAGAAGATGTAGGAACTGCCTATCATTGTTAGTGCTCAGCTGAGGCATATCAAGTACTCTCCTAGCTTCATCCCATTTTTCACCAATCTTCAGTCTGACATCTCTTCTCCTTTCTTGAGCCTTAATGTCATGAAGACGTTGCTTTTGAAGAGTTTCTGTTCTTTGAATGTCTTTCCTCATGTCAATGATCTGAGAGACCTTCTTGAGTTCAGCTTCTTTTCTTTTCATCTCTGACTGCTCCTTCTGAAATTCTTTCTCAAACAGAGGATCCACTTGAGCTTCTTCTTCCCATTCTCCAAAATCACTTTCCTCTTCAGCTTCAAATAAACCATCTTTATCTTTCTGAACTGGTTCAGTGGGAATGTCAAAAATATCAAAGTCATCCTGTTCTCCACTGTAGTAGACATCATCAGCCTTTCCTTTGTCTCCAGCAGAGGTATCTTTTTCCTTCCCTTTGGCACTACTCCCTTTCTTCTCCCCCTTAGTTGAGGGATCCTCTTCTGACCTTCCTTTGGAACCTCCATCACCTCCAGAGCCTGATCCTCCACCAGACGGTCCTTCAAAATAAGCTCTTTGTTCTTCATTAGGGCAATGAGAATTCTTGATCATGAAATATAGGTGCTTCATCCCTTCATTGAGATGTTCCATGCCCGTCTCTATCTTTAGAAATCTTGAGGAGTCCAGTGAATGATTCATCTCAACGAGGTCTTCAAGAGAAGTCATTCTTGTATGTAGAGAGCAGAAGTTGGATATGTCATCAGCTGATAAAGTTGGAGTGTCCTGAATGGAATTGAGCTTTGGTATTACAGTGGTCTTGAGATCTGAGATGTCATTCCTGATGATTGCCAGCTGATTGTTGACAGAGGTGGAAGAAGAAGACCGTTCAACCACTTGTTCTTTGAATGCTTGAGCTTCAGCTTGGCTTTTAGCAAGTTCTTCTTTTAGAGCAGCAATTTGAGCTAACAGGTTTTGAGTATCTGTGTCTGTGTGTGCTCTCACCTGAATTTCACTCGTGTTTGGTTCACTCACCTCACGTGCTTGTGTTTCTCTCAATATAATTGCTCGTGAGGAGTCTTCCTGTTGCTGTTCTTCTGTACCTGCAGTTAAAATCACCCTAGCCTCTTCAAGAGAGGTCAGTGGTGGTGCAATGGGAATTCGCGAGTCCCGATCCTCAGTCAATACCATCAAATCTTTTGAAATAGATGTCTGAATTTCTTCAGGGATAGATTGACTGAGTTGCCCTCCACTTTCTCCAGATAAATCTGCGAGTGGAGAATCCCATAAGGGAGCCAGATGTGTTGGATCTGGGAGGGGAGAAAATGACTCTATTAAAGATGGCGGAGAGTCAAATTTTCCCTCTGAAGCATGTGACTGCTCTTCTGCCGTAACTATGGCAGTCACTGTAACCGACTCTACGTGCACTCCTCGTTCTGTGTCCTGAGTATGATCTGGGGAAGTGTATGGTTCCATTGTGAGTAATGGAATTGTGCTTGACTCAGTACAAGATGCCATGACCCTATGGCGAATTTCAATAGATGCATCCTGTTGAGAGAATGCCTCTAGTAACTGTTCATTGGCCATTTCAAAGTCCATGTCCTGTTGGGAGGACAAGGATGGGCTTTCAGATGCCTCAGTATATGTTCTTCTTTTCTTAGGAGGAGGCAGAGCTGAGGGTTCACTCATATTTAACAATGCACTACTTCCTAGTAATCTTCTGGGTAACATTTTAGACAGTGGGGGAGAGGTTGAGATAGAATGTGACTCTGTGTTTGGCTCTATGACCTGGGATTGAAGCTGTGGTTCTACAACTTCATGGTCAGCCCTATCAACCACTGGGGGTCTTTCAACAGAAGTAGGAAGGGAGTGAGAGTGAGGAATTACTACCTGTAATGGAAGAGCATCTGATGTTGGAGGAGCCTGGGTGGCTTGAACCACTGGAGGTTGAGGTTGCTGTTCATGACCGGGAAGATTGAAAATAGGTAAAGGAATATAAGTGGCCATGAAAGCAGATACAAGTACTGGAACTTGCATGAATTTGAAGGTTGTGTCTTGGCGAGTGTAAATCTTTTTGCTAACTGGAGGGGGTTCGGTTACTGCAGAGTTAGCAAAAAGGGCTTTGTGTTCAGGTGTGAGAAGATGATCTGCTATAAGCATGAGAAAACGAGCATAGTAACATGATACCCTACGATTTGTAGAATGATCACGTAAAGCAGAAGTTAGACGTCTCAAGAGAATGGGAAAAAGTAGTTTGCCAAAATTGATCCTTTGATTGAAAACAACCGCAAGACCAATATACTGCAGAGTGGAAGTGATGTTATGAAAATTGGATTTTGTGCAGTTGGCAAACACTTTGGAAAGTGTATCGAAGAAAATATCCCATTCAGACACCAAATTGGATTTAGAAAGTTTGGTTAAATTGATCACCCCTGATAGTGAATAGCATGAAAAAAGTTTGTGATTTCATTTTCAGAGGGTAAATTACAGAAATTGTCCAATGGAAAATTTAACGCCTGATTAATGACTGATTCATCAACTACATACTGTGTGTTTGCCACGGTGAATGAAAAAGATTTTGAATCATCGGCCACAGTAGATGTTGTGCAAATCAGTCTAAGAAGATCGACATTTAAAATCACATTTAATTTTATAGCAGAGCTAACAATCGAATGGTCATTTAAAAATCTAATCCAAGGCTTAAATTTTTCAACATCACATTTTTCCGGATTAAAATAACCAACCTGATTATGCGCGACAATTTGAAAATTGAGAGCCATTTAAAATAATAATAAGACACACACTTTCAGAATTTTAAGAATAATATTAAGAAAATTCGAATTAATTAAATTAATTCAATAATTCGAATTAAATTAATTATAATCGAAAAATTTAGACAGGAATGTATCTCGTTAAAATCCTTAACTCACAAACCCAGATTAAACAAGCCAAAAGACACAAATCAGAAATTAAAATAAAAATAAAAATGTTCAAAATCAACAAACACAAATTGAATTTGAAGGGGCAAACTGATTAAAAAAAACAAATTTTGAAAATTTTGACAGCACTCCTGTATGTATATATATGTAAGTATATATCACAGGAGTGAAGATTCAGTTTGCTGAGTAAAAACTCGAGCAAGGAAAGAAGCAGTTCGTTTATTTTAGTTCGAAGAGAGAGAAGAGAGAAAATGAAGAAAACTGTTTGACTTATGAAAAGAAATGAACTGTTGAAATGGTTTTTTTAAAAAAAAACAAACAAACGCCTTTATATTACAGCTGGTATGACAATCCGGGATTGTCATACCGATTGTCATACCAGGCAAAAGAAAGAAAATAACCGAAAACAATAAGAATAAAACAAGTGATAATATATAATTGGTATGACAATCTGATAGTCATACCGATTGTCATACCAGTATAAAATAAAATAATATATATATATATATATAATGTTTATAACTGGAAAGACAATTGATAGTCATACCGATTGTTTTGCCAGTATAAACTATACTGAAAAACACTAATATGACAAATATATACTGAAATGACTTTCAGCAAGACAATTTCAATTGTCTTGCCGATTGTCATTTCAGTAGAAATACAGTCAAAATGTACAGACTTCTATATATGTACTGAAATTATATTACAAAATAGTAAAACTGAAATACAGACCTATAATATTTACAGAATTAAAATAATTAAAATATTTCAGAGATAATAATATTTTCAATCCAAAAATAGATTTCTTTTGAATTTTAACAAATTAAATTCATAGAAAAATATTTTTAGAGAAAATAAAATATTCTGAGACATTAAAATTAACAAGTTGAGTAAATAAATAAGATAAGATAATAGAAATTACATAGAAATAAGCAAGAAATATGATAAAATGATAAATAAATTTGCAAATGAATTTTTCATTTATGAAAAATTCATTTGTAAATTCATTCAAGAACAGATCCCAGATATTAACTAAATTAATCATTAAAACTATTCAACATGCCCAATTTACCAACTAATCTGGTAAATGTGGATTCGTCAAGTGGTTTAGTGAAAATATCTGCTATTTGTTCTTCTGTTGGAACAAAAAATAGTTCAACAGTACCATTCATGACGTGCTCTCTAATAAAATGATACCTGATGTCAATGTGCTTTGTCCTCGAGTGCTGCACAGGGTTGTTGGTGATGGCTATTGCACTTGTATTGTCACATAAAATAGGAATTTTGTTCAATACAGAGCCATAGTCTCGTAGTTGGTTCCTAATCCACAAGATCTGAGCACAGCAGCTTCCAGCAGCAATATATTCAGCCTCGGCCGTTGAGTTGGAAACTGTTTGTTGTTTCTTGCTGTACCATGAGACTAGTCTGCTACCTAGGAATTGACAACTCCCTGAGGTGCTTTTCCTATCAACAACACTTCCTGCATAATCTGAATCTGTATATCCGACAAGGTTAAAACCAGATTCTTTAGGGTACCAAATACCTAGATTTGGTGTTCCCTTAAGATATCTTAAGATTCGTTTAACAGCAACGAGATGAATATCTCTAGGATCCGCTTGGAACCTTGCACATAAACATGTAGCATACATAATATCTGGTCTACTTGCAGTAAGATAGAGTAACGAGCCAATCATACCTCTGTAGCTTGTGACATCTACCTTAATGGAGTTTTCACATGGTCCAAGCTTGACAGCTGTAGTTGATGGAGTCCTTGCTGATGCAGAATCCTCTAGATTGTACTTTTTGAGGAGTTCCTTGAGATACTTGGATTGACAAATAAATGTTCCATCTAACCTTTGATTTACTTGTAATCCAAGAAAGAACTTTAGCTCTCCCATCATGCTCATTTCAAACTTGCTGTGCATTAACTTAGCAAATCTCTTACAGAGATTATCATTAGTAGACCCAAATATTATATCATCCACATAGACTTGGACTAATATAGTATCATTCTTATGTTTTTTAGAAAAGAGAGTTTTGTCTATGACACCTCTAATAAAGCTATTTTCAATAAGAAATTCAGAGAGTGTGTCATACCATTTTCTTGGAGACTGTTTTAGCCCATAAATAGCCTTGAAAAGAAAGAAGACAAAATCCAAATGATCTGGATCTTCAAAACCAGGAGGTTGCTCTACATATACCTCTTCATCCAGCTTTCCATTCAGAAAGGCGCTCTTGACATCCATTTGATAAACTTTAAAGTTTGAGAATGCTGCGAATGCCAGAAATATCCTGATGGCCTCAAGTCTAGCCACTGGAGCATAGGTTTCATCATAATCAATGCCTTCAGCTTGAGAATACCCTTTTGCTACCAGTCTTGCCTTGTTTCTCGTAACCACACCATCTTCATCTAGTTTATTCCTGAATACCCACCTAGTACCAACAGCTTTCTTGTGTGTAGGTCTAGGTACTAGTTTCCAGACTTGTTGACTTTCAAACTGATTGAGCTCATCTTGCATAGCAATCACCCAATCTGGATCAGTTAGTGCTTCTTCAATCTTCTTAGGTTCCATCTCAGAAAGAAATCCTAAGAACAGACACTCATTTTGAGTAGCACGTCTAGTTCTGACTCCAACATCTGGATCACCAATAATCAACTCAAAAGGGTGAGCTTTATTCCAGACAGTCTGTCTTGGAAGATTTGATCTTGATGATTCGCCTTGAAATTCATTATGATGTTGTGTCCTACTAGATGATCCTTCAGCATCTCCCCCTGAGTTGTTGCCATGTTGACTTGAAGATTCTCCGTCAGTAGCAGTGGTATCTTCATTGTTGCCAAAGTTTCCATCACTATTACCTTGAGTATCATCATGATGAACAGGTTCTTCACCAGCAACAACCTCAGGTTCTTGACCATGTTCTGATTCTGAATCTGACGTATCATCAAACTTCAGTTTCTCAGAAGGATCTTCAGTTTGGATACTAGGGAGTTTAGTGTCATCAAATGTAACATTGACACTTTCAGTTACTTTGTGTTGATCAATGATATACACTCTATATGATCTTCTTCCATATCCAACAAAAATACCCTCATATGCCTTTGCCTCGAACTTACCACGACGATCATCTCCATCCTTGAGCACGAAGCATCTGGCACCAAATACATGAAAGTATTTGATAGAAGGTTTCTGTTCATTCAAAATCTCATAAGGAGTTTTCATGAAGTCTTTGTTGATTAGAGTTCGATTCTGAGTATAACATGCAGTATTGACAGCTTCAGCCCAAAAGTACATTGGAAGACCTGATTCACTTAACATCGTTCTTGCAGCTTCAATCAATGTACGATTCTTCCTTTCTACCACTCCATTTTGCTGAGGGGTTCTAGGAGCTGAAAATTGTCTGGTAATCCCTTTGTCTGTACAGAATCCATTGAGAAGTGCATTCTTGAATTCTGTCCCATTATCTGACCTTATTGCTCTAACAGGGACGTTAGAATCTAACTCAATCATCTTGATATGATCAATCACAACTTGTGGTGTTTCATCCTTAGAGTGAAGAAATAAAACCCACGTATACTTGGAATAGTCATCAACTATCACAAGACAGTAACACTTCTTTGACATTGAAAGGATATTAACTGGACCAAATAAATCCATGTGCAATAATTGCAGAACACCAGTTATGGAAGATGTGTCAGTGCCTTTGTGACTTGCTTTCTTTGACTTTCCTTTCTGGCAAGCCTCACATAGTCCTTCTGGAGAGAATTCCAGCTGAGGCAGACCTCTTACCAATTCTCTTTTGACAAGAGAATTCATTGTTTTGAAATTGAGATGAGAAAGTCTCTTGTGCCATAGCCAACTCTCATCTGACGATGCCTTTGCATAGAAACAATTGACTTCAAGATTGCTTCCAGAGTTCATGTCAGCTACGAACAGATTTCCTTTCCGGATTCCCATTAAGGAGGGTTTTTCACTTTTCTTGTGCAGAATCTGACACTTCAGCTTGTCGAATAAAACATTGCAGCCGTTGTCACAGAACTGACTAATGCTAAGCAGATTGTGTTCAAGTCCTTGCACAACATATACATTTTCAATGATAACATTTCCAGCTAGCAAACAGCCATATCCCTCCGTTAAACCTTTGCTGTTATCTCCAAAGGTAACCACTGGGCCAGCTTTCTCAACCACATTTGATAGCAGGGCTCTATCTCCGGTCATATGTCTTGACGATCCGCTTTCAAGAATCCACACTACCGGTTGTACCTGTTTAATGCCCTGCAATACAAATGGATTAGACCTTCTTCGGAACCCAAGCTTGGCTGGGTCCGGCATACTTGTAAAATTGGCCTTTATCAGGCAAAACAACATTCTTAATTTTAATATTCTCAACGTTCTCAATGACTGAACATTTGACCTTGTGAACAGCCTTGACAAATTTCTGTTTAGGCTTAGGCACAAATGTCTCCTTTCTAGCTTTAGGAGGACTAGCAGTCTTAGACCTATCATGCTTTCTATTATTCACATGCTGACGAGGAGTAGTCTTATCATTAGAAACATGCTTACCATTAAAATAAGCAAACATCAGATTAAAAGCACAAGACATACAATCAGGAACACCACATGCTTTATGAGAAGGATTAACAATAGGCAACTTATGCATGGTAAACATGGCATTTGTGTTATCCAACTCATGTGTGTCTGAGTTAGTCTCAGTTGCTTTCACAACCTTGACTGGAACTTTTGACACACTTGACTTGGAGACAGCTTTCTCATTAGCATTATCTTCAGCACGGATTTCTTCTTGAATAATAAAAGAGGTCTCATCAAATGGTTCAACAATTGATTCTTTATAGAGGGGTTCATCAACACCCTTAAGCACATGTGGTACTTCCCTGCCTTTAGCACAGACATGAGGAGGGGAGTTTATGCCTAATTTTCCAATAGCAGCATTGTAATCATAACCTATACCAGATGTTTGATTAACAGCTTGCTTATTGTAAAACTCTTTGGACTTCGAACAAGAATTAAAGTAAGCTTTAACCTTAGCCTCAAGACCAGTGATCTTGTCTTTAAGAATAGTTTCAAGTTTTCTATAACAGTCAACTCTATTCTCTAGAAAAGACACCTGATCTTTTAATTTATCTTGATTAATGTGTACAAGTCTTAATTCATTGACCTCTTTCTCAAGGTCTTTGATTTGTTGATTTAACAATTCATTATCACGACGAGCACAATCTAAGGAACCTCCTAGATGATAAACTAATTCAGCATCAGTAAATTTTACCTCTTTTCTTGACGATGAGGTGCTTGCATCACTAGCCATGAGAGCAAGATTCCCAACTTCTTCATCTTCACTGTCAGTATCATCCCAGCTTCTTCCCTTTGCCAGGTAAGCCCTTTCAGATTTACTCTTCTGATTAGAATCGTAAGAGTTCTTCCTAGCTTGTTTTGGCTTCCTGCATTCTGTGGCAAAGTGTCCCAACTCATTACAGTTGAAGCATCGAATGGTGCTTCGATCAACCATCCCTGTTTTATACCCACCACTGCTGGTGTTAGAGGATGGAGATCCACCTTTCTGGAATCTGTTGTAGTTGGACTTGTACTTGAACTTGGGATTCCTTTTGAATCTGACATTTGAGAATCTCTTGACAATCAGGGCCATTGACTCATCCTCCAATTGCTCCAGTTCTTCCAAGGAATAATAATCATCTCCTGATTGATTTGTAGTAGGAGAATCAAATTCTGCTACTATCACATTATCTTCAACCTTGGAAGACTGTACCATTCTTTCTGACTGTTTAGATTGTTGTTGATATTGTGGTTGTTGTTGTTGTTCATCAGCTACTAGAGCAGTAGACGTGCTGACCACTCTTCCTTTCCCGTAAACTTCCTTCTGCTGAATCTGCTCCAACTCATAAGTCTTTAACACACCATAGAGCCTTTCCAAAGAAATCTCACTCAGATCTCTTGCTTCTCTTATGGCAGTGATTCTATGTTCGAGATGAGTTGGCAGTGTTAAAAGGAACTTTTTGTTGACCTCCCTGATGGAATAGTATTTACCATTAATGTTCAGGTTGTTGATCAATGCATTGTACCTCTCAAACACTTCAGTGATTCCTTCCCCTTGATTGGATTTAAAGTATTCATACTCAGAGGTTAGGATTTCTAGTTTGTTCTCTCTAACTTCCTCTGTGCCTTCATTAATAATCTCAATAGTTTCCCAGATATGTTTGGAATCTTTACAATTCATCACATGTCTATTCATCAGGGGATTAAGGGAATCTACTAAGATTAATTGAAGGCTAGCATCCAGGGAGGCTTCTTCTATTTCAGCAGGAGAGAAGTCCTCAGGATCCTTCACATAAGTTCTCGCTTTGGTGATCACCACATCATTTTCTATTACCTCTGGTTCAATAACCATAGGAATTTTTGGACCCTTCTTCAAAACTTGCAAATATTTGGGATTAGCAACCTGTAAAAACAGTAGCATCTTCTTCTTCCACATAACATAATTTTCTTTATCGAAAAGTGGAATTTTAACGGTTCCAACTTTTTGTGTAGTCATTATGAATTTTTTTTTGAGTGAATAAAAAATTCAAGAAGTGAAAGAAACACAAAAGTCTAGGATCTAGATTTGTACGTTAATCAGAAGGCTCTGATACCAATTGTTAGGTCCCAATTTGTTTGTAGAAGGGGGGTTGAATGCAAACAATACCGTTTAATCGAATAAAATGCGGAATAAAATTGTGAAACAAAATTCAAGTTAAATAAAACTTTTATTAAACTTGAAAGGTGTTACAACTACGGTATCGGTTACAAGGGATTAATCTCAAATCAATTATTACAAATCTAGAATAAATTCGACATGAACTTTTTCTATTTTTGTAATTAAAAGATCAAATGCTAAATGCGATTTGAGATTAAGTTCTAGGGATTTTAATCCGCTAGATTGATACACAAGAACAAGATAAATATTTCTAGTTGATTGGATTTAACTTTACAATCTAGAAATTTAATCTTGAAGAAAAGCAGATGAAAAATAAAATGTTGTGCCTTTGTTTTCTGCTTCTTTTTCTCTTGTGTGTTCTGTTTTCTGTTAGATTGGATTCTGTAAGAGTGTTGATCAATAAAAGTCTTCTGCTTCTTTTATCAAACACCGAACTGAAAAATGTACTGGCATGACAATCTCTTTGGCCAGCAAGACTTTCGGTATGACAATATTTACAACTAGCAAGACAATCAAAATGAACTAGCAAGACTTTCGGTATGACTATTGATTGTCATACCGATTGTCATATTAGTTCAAATAAATTGTCTTGCTGAATTAATAACAGATTTTAATCTAAACAGAAATTCTAATAAAACAATTAAATGTATTGGCATGACTTTCGGTATGACTAGCAATTGTCATACCGATTGTCATACTAGTTCAAATGAATTGTCTTGTTTTGAATTTAAGCAGATTTTAAACCAATTAAAATCTTGTAAATCCTCAATATTAATTCTAAATTAATTAATCAATTTAATTCAATTAATCAATAAATTAATCTTTGCAGATATAATTTATTTTCTTAATTAAATTATATGACTTAATTAGTTAATAGAGAATTAATACTAACCCTGAGCAGCATCCATTCTTCTGACAATCTTCTGAAAATCACTGAGACTTATGAATCAATTCCGCCACTTCAATGCTGACACTCGATGTACTGTCTGGTTCATGAGTGACTCGATGTACTGTCTGGTTCATGAGTGACTAACTTCCGTGACGTTTCTTCATGTCTTGACTTTGATACTCTGATTTTCTTCAGATTAAATCCTTGTAACAAATGATACCCTGACGAGATCTCTGTCACTTGATTAAATTCACGATCTTGATTTATATCACTGAGGCATGATCAAATTCTTGAACTTCTTCCAGTGAATCTTCAAGTCTGCAGATGAACAATGTTTCTTTATCCTTTGACAGATGTTACTTTGTGAGATCTCTCTGATGATAGATCCACTATTTACTTATTACATTCTTATTTGAGTTGAGTTAAATCCTCAAATAAACGAATAGGCTATGACATATGCCTTTCAGATCCGGATATTATCCGTATCCGGATATTATCCGTCAGATCCAAATTCAGATATTATTCTTTAAATATTTTCGGATTCGGATACAGATATGGATACGGATTTTCGGATCCGGATATAGGCAGATCCGTATCCGAATTATCCGTTTGACAGCCCTAGTCATGTACATAAGTTTACATCAATACCATGTTATTATAATTGGCATTATACAAGACTTCACACCATTGAGTTGTATTAATAACTTGAACTTGTGCAAATTTGTTTGTTCCTACAGTTTGAGCTTAATTTTTAGAAATAAGTACTTTTAGAATAAAGAAATCCTCTCCTAAAAATGAGGTAAAGCAAGCACTCCAAAGTAGTCTAGTTTACATATGAAGATACTGGGGTCTCGGTACAAAATGTCTAAGTAATTTACCAGTGTTTCTTTACTTTCTTACTATGGTCTTAGTTTTCTGTTCCCTGGTTTCTTAGCCATGTATTGAATTTACACAGGAAGCCCAAAATACAAAGTCTATTGTTCAGGTATATTATTTCTCCGAAAACCAGAATTGAAACCCTGGGTTTTTCACTATAGTCCATCATAAAACTTTAGGTTTCACTGTTTAAACTTGTTTCATGTTTAGTTTTGTATAAATTTATTAAAATATAAATTTATTTGCATATAAAATTTTCAGCAAATAAAAGGTATCAAAGCTATATTTAGCACGGGGCCTCGAATATAGTTGAGAAGGCCCGGAAAAACTAGCCATTTTTGTCAGGCCTTAACTAAACCTGACTGTGTGTCGTGTACGTGTATATTCGTTCCGTATATATTCGTATTTTTTGTCAAAATCTTAAACCCGAACCTGATCATAATTTATATTTGTATATCAATTAGTTTATACTAAGCCGAAACTAATAAATTAATGTGTACCCGTTTTTTTTTATCGAAGGAAACCCGCAGCAGTTAACTTTCGGGTGCGTACTGGGTAAACCTCAATGCTACAATAGCCTGAAAACCAGGTGAACAAAGGTAAACCGCATTTAAGCGACATATTCTAGTTGAAGAGGCATAATCATAAAGTCTCCCTCCGTGGGTGGAATCTGTGGCCAAGAGAATAATTATATCCTCTTTAATCAACCGAGTCAACCTAGTCAACCTTTACGGGCATGTCTACCCGTTTTCCATTTGATACGTAGAACCGTGGAAGTACACTAATTATATATGAAAAAAATCAATTGATAGAAATTATGATAGATAATTAAGAAGTTCAGAATAGTAAACAACTAAATTTTGAATACATCTATACTATTATATTAAAAATGAAATATTAAAAATTTGGTTGTTGGTCATTGGTTAGTCAATCCAAAGTCGTCAGATCAAACTGATAAGAACCGTTAGATATAATCTTAAAAATTATTATATAAAAAATATATGGTTCGAATCATACCAGCAATATATTAAAATTATAATTTGCAATATATTATGATAAAAATAACCGTGGTGTATTGTAAAATATTATACCAGAGGTATAGGATTTGAATCCCAACAACAATATATTAAAATTATATTTTACAATATATAATAATAAAAATAATCGTGCATCACACATGTTATATACTAGTAAATTATAGAAATAAAATATTAATATTTGTTATTTAGTATTAGAATAAGATGTATAATTTATATTATAAATATTAAATGTTTTTAAAAATAATTTATATATCTATTTATTATGTGTACTTTCGTTCCGTGTCGTATACCTATTTCGAAAAATCAAATCCAACACTTATTATATTCGTATTTTTCGTGTTTGTGTAGCAAATTTTCGAATCCATATACTAATTATTGCTCTCGTTTCGTGCCATATAGCTAAATTGTCAGGTCTAACCAAAACTTTGTTAAAAAAAGAGAGGGTCATTCTTATTGGCGGAAGTTTTATCTTTTAAGGAATTTTTGATACTTTTTGCTTTGGAATTTTTAAGTGATTTAGCTAATGATAAGCTAAAAGAAATATAATACTTTACATAATTATTTCATAAATCAATAAAAAGTAAGTAATATGTTCTTTTCTTTAGAAAATTGAGAACCAAACGGGTGGGAAATACATGATCCACCCTTTTCACATCTTTTGTATATCTTGTTGCAATATATCATTTTATTATAGTTCCACATAAATTACAAAAGTTTTACTAGAATTATATAAAACTGTTAAAATATTATTAAAAAGTATATAATTAATGAAAATCTCCAATCACAGTGATTTTAATCTAGTATGTGTAAAAGTTTAAAACCAAATTCTCTGCGTGCTAAAATAAATATTGTTTTAAACTTAAATGCCGAAAATTAAAATATAAAGTTACAATTTATTTTGTAAACGTGGAGCGGTAATGAACAAATATGGCCGATCTTTAAAGAAAATTATCAAAATAACCGATTCTGAATATGTGGTCAATTTTAATCGACAAATTACACATATTATAAGAGAGTAATTGATTGTACGCATTTCAAAATGGCGTAATCTTAAATACGTATTATAGAATAAGGTATAATTAAATAAATAAAACCATTTGACATGCGAGTATACGAAGTAATATGCATTTCATAATTACGTATTGCTCTTAAATGTAGGGTGTGGTTCATTAGAGTAAGTTCAACAATGTCATAGTAAATGTCTTATAAATATAATAAAATATTATGTTATAGTGATTTAAGACAAATTTGGTGTACATCAATTCCAACAATATCACTTATATTTATACCTTATTACTAAAATAATAATATATTTGAATTATAATGAGGGAAAGTAAACGATGAGAGGAGAGAGTAGTCATGCACAAAAGGCCCACCGGGCCGGGTTTTGACCGGGTCTTAAAAAGCCCGGGCTTTGACAGGATCGGGCTTTTCGGACCTTGACTTTGACCGGGCCGGAATTTCCTAAAATATTAGAGCTCGTTTGAGCCCTCGAGGCGGGTCAAATCGGGCTTTTTTCGGGCCGGATCAGATCTGGCCGGGTTTTTTTTTAAATTTAAATCGGATCGAGTATTATTAGAGATTCCGAATAATACATATGTTAGCAACTAGATCATCGTAAAGATATATTAGTTTACATGGAATATTTTATGAAAACATTACTTCGTTGAAAACATTTAAGTTATGGAAAAAATAAACATGTTTATAGAATAATATATTTTATCATTGTTATGATAACAATGATATCCAAATATATATAGTGTACTTATTATATCTTCTTTCATTATTTATGCAACGAAGTATATAAGTAATATTATTAATCACAAATATGTAAATATATATGTGTTTAAAGTATTATTTATATTTATAGTAAATGTGAATTTATAAATATATAAGAAAATATATTAGAATAATCAAATTATAACCGGGTTTTTTCGGGTTTTTAATCGGGCCGGGCCGTGCCGAAACCCAGGCTTTTAACCGGGCCGGGCCGGACCGGGTTTTGCCTAAAAATATAGGGTTCGTCGAGGCCCGAAACCCGGGCTTGACCGGGCTTTGACCGGATCGGGGCGGGCCAGATTTTCGGGCCAATCTGGCCCGGACTTTTTGTGCATCTCTAAGAGAAAGATTTGTAAAAATGGAAGAAAGTAATTTTTTAATTCAAATAAATGAGATAGGACATGCTTAGTGGTGCTTAAAAATTAGGCACACGATTAATGTCCTAGTGTTTTAAGGCACCACCAGAACATTGTTTCTATCCAAAGTACCTCAAATTTTATGTTAGGATAAGTTTTGAGGGCACTCTTGAACTTGCTCTTATTTTAAAGTAAGTCCAAGAGTGTCCTAAACTTATGTCATAAACTAGGATTTAAGACATTTTGTTTAAATGAGTGCTATAACAATGTATAAGTGTGCCTTAAAACACTAGGACATTTATCAAATGCCTCATTTTTAAGGCATCCCTAAGCAATGTCCTATTTAATTTATATCAATAAAAAAAAAATTTCCCTCCTTTTTTACACATCTCTTCTCTCTCATCTTTTTCTTCCCTCAAATTGTAATTAAAATATAATATTATACTAATAATAGGGTACCATTATAAGACATATTGTTAGAGTTAATAATTAAAACTTATATTTTAAATCAATAGGACATTATATTTTATTATATTTATAACGCATTTAACCGGACATTATTGGACTTGCTCTTATATCAAAAAGAAAGAACACAATGTCTGTTGGACAATTGAGCATTAACTAATATTCCCTCCGTCCCTAAAAACGTTTCTTATTTGTGTTGGACACGTTTGCCAATGCACATTTTTGATTGTTAATATCTTTAAATTCGTATTAAATACGAATCTAACGAGATCACTTATGACTATGTTTGATATTATAGATTTGACGTAAATTAGTAGTCAATCGCTTATCGTGAACAGTACCGAAAGTCAAATTAGACAACGTTTAACGGGACGGAGGGAGTAATAATAAGTAATCATGTCCCCATCACTTTTGTCTTTTTTTATGCCCCCGTGTTTTTGCAAACGGCGGTAGGCAGTTTTTATGCACTTGTTTTTTGCAAGCCGCGGCAGGTAATAATAAATTTGGATATTTATAATACGTATTTGTTGATAATGTATTACATGGCTATAATTGATCATTTTTTTTGAAAGTGGTCATTTTTGTAAAAAAATAATTAAAAATGAGTTTTTTTTTTCATTTTTTCGGGTCCATCTTCTAGAATTTAAACAGCAGAAAGTAATTTAAACCCTGACCGCTGACTGACTTTGTGTTTCTCGTCAGCCAGACATCAGCTTAACAATAGTACTATTTGCAGAAGATCACAAAAATATTAACAAAGCTAAAGTTTGTTTTTTGAAGTTCAGAACTTATAATCCTCAAACACCAGGTATATTAATATATATCATTCGTGTTTTCTGTCTATTCATATATTGTTAAAACTTTAATACATGGGTGTACTTTAAATATCTGTTAACTTGATTCTTGATGATGAATCTTTCTTTTTATTTGGGTATCATTCTTGCAGTAAAGATATCATCTTTATTTGAAATTTCTTGTAGCTAACTCAAAATTCTTGAATTTTTTTTGTTGTGATTAATACTTGCCTAATTCATATTACTGTTTGCTCAATTCATACTATTTTTAATTGTTTCTATAAAGTTTGTTTGTCTTAGGATGTAAGATACTCTGTTCTATTGGATTGACTTCTCTGTTTGTCAGTTCTAATAGAATTGAATGATAAGAATTTTACTTATTTACCAGGATCAATATAATTAAGTTGACTGTTTTGTACTTGAAAAGCAATTGATTATGGTGTCTATGTTATACCCTTTTCTTTTAACAAGCAGAGGACCAAGTGAGTTGTATGTAATCTTTTTTAAATTGTAATGACGTCTGCGCATGTTAACTATGCCTATCTTTTGAATATATTTGGGAGATATGCATATCTCGAATGTGCATCTCTTATTTATAAATGCACTATGGGAGAAGCGTGCACATGATTGAGAGATACATATAAAACGCACTGCACGGTTAATTTTCAACCTCTCTTGTATACGTAATCCTCGTATGTGTATTACATGTGGTAGTTTGGGCCCTCCCTCAAAAATTGCGGTAATTTGGTTACCGCTTGTTCAACTACTCCCGTTTCCTAGTAACTTCAATTACTAAATTTAGGTAAATAGACTAATGATATGTTGATTGCTAGAGCACTTTGTTTTTATTTTGCAGGCAAAAATGATTAGAGCATCGTTTACTTAAATGGTCATATTCTTAAATTAATGTCAAGTATTAGCTTTCCTTCATTATGCATTATATATAAAATGTCTTTGTTTCTTTACTGTAGTATTATATTTTTAATTTAAATGAGTTTTAAATTAAACAAAAACGTAACTCCTGGCGGCGATGTACTAATAGTAGTGAGGCGTAGTGAATTACTGCTAGTTAAATATGATGAAATGCTCTTTTGCAATTACCTGAAGAAAAATTGGAATAGTTTTAGTACGACACAACTTATGGTTAATGGTAATATATTTATTTACAGTCAATTATAATAGGGTATTTTAAAGGTTTATCAAGTGCAGTATTGGTTTTAGATATCCAGGTGAAGCAGTATATTATTAGTGAAGCTATTTACCATAATGAGATATGTACTGAACATGTTTAAGTTTTTGCTGGATTTTGAATTTGAATGGTGGATGTCGCAACATTTACACATATCCAAACTATATAAAAAGTAAAAACCTTCATTTTTATATCTGATTTAACTGATTCTTCATGTTTTCCCTCAATTGTTTTGGCATTTTGTTCCATCTTATATAAAGGATGACACATATATTATTTATGAGGCTTTTTCTGCAATAATTAGTTTTTTATAGCCGACTCTCCATCCATTTAATTTGCAGAAATATACTCTGTTTGGAGTACACAACGGAAACAGTGAGTAATGGGAAATAGTGAATCAACTTCTGATGATAGTTCAGATTATCTTCCACATCAGTATCCTCATGCAGGAAGTTCACTAGAGCCAAATTCCAGAATGAAACAGCAAGCAACCCACATAGCTGACAACTACAGTTCTGTTGAGCAGGTTCGTAGTATTGTTTAAGTATAATTTAATGGACAGTGTATCTAATAGTAAGCGTTTCTCATTCTGTCAAAAGATACACTAAAATAAAGAAGGCATTTCTTTAGGATTATGAGTACGAGGAATCTATGGATACATGTTCGAAGTCAGTGATATATATTAAAAATCCATCAAGTAGCTAGTCGTTGATAGAATGTATTTCACGAGGCATGCAATTCTGTGTGTGGGATTCAATATTTGTGTTAATGTGGTGGCGGCGTGAGGCTGTGTTTCTAATTCTTGGAAATCAAAATACTGGACTTGGTTGTTGCTTTCCTTGCTCTTCACCCCAAATAGTTTCAAGATTTTACAGAGGATGAGTTCGTATTCGGATGGAAATCAATGAATTGCATGCTACTTGCATTAGTTATGTTTTCCTTCCGATATAAGATGAAGGAATATATGGAATTTAAAAAGTCCTTTGCATGTTGAACAACAAAACCCATAGATTAGCCAAAGGGGTGATGACAGAACCATTTATTAAATCATCCTACAATTTAGTTTTGCTAGTCTGTTATTTCTGAAACATAGCTTTTGTAATCTGTGAGAGTTTTGAGTTTTCTATTAATTTTGGGTAGAATATAAAGTCTTCAAGTAGAATATAAAGTCTTCAAGTTTACATATTCTGTATTATCTTTTTCCTTAAATTAATAGGTTATTTCTTCCTTGAGAGAAGCAGGCCTTGAATCATCAAACCTTATACTTGGTATTGACTTTACAAAGAGCAACGAATGGACAGGTGACTATTTAGATTTAACTCTGAACTATTGGTTATCAGAGAAAATTTGTGACATTTCACATGGTGTAGGCAAGTCTTCTTTCAAGAGAAAAAGCCTTCATGCAATTGGTACCACACCCAATCCATATGAGCAGGCCATCTCTATCATTGGTCGGACATTGACGCCTTTTGATGAAGACAACTTGATACCTTGTTTTGGATTTGGCGATGGTTAGTTTTATTTATACACGTGTTTGATCAAATCAACTCCATGTAGATGCCTAAGTATCTTTTATATCATAGCTTCAACACATGATCGGCATGTGTTCAGCTTCTACAGCGATAACCGACCTTGTCATGGATTTGAGGAAGCTCTTGCACGTTATCGGGACATCCTACCTTACGTAAACCTATCGGGTAAGAAATGAATAACTTCTACTAGGTTCTTGATTACATATGTTGAGCATATAAATGTCTTACATAAAAGAAACCTAAGTGAAGCCATTTACACTACCAAACTATTGCGTTATCTTATGCTTATTCAAGGGAAATTTAGAAGAAAAATGGACATGGTTTCTTTTGCAATTAGAAATTGAAAAGAACAGGGCTGCCTCAGCATGCGTACTATTTTCTTAACATACAACTTCACGATCCTCTGATTCCCAATCGGGTTGCCTTCCCAGGTCGAAAGGATCCTTGCACACTTGGGCTTACCAGTAATCATGACATAAATCAGAAAACGAAGTCAAAACTCTTGTCTTCAATTTATTATACACTTCCAGGCCCAGCTGCAGCCTCAGTATTGACAGTCTGTCATTGGCAATTACAACCTACAAATGTTTCATAACATATTATTTTTTGTGATAAGATTGTGCATGTAGAGGTTTTCTTGAATAAACTTATTTGCAATAAATATGTAACTGCACGCTGTACAGTCTACTTGAGTTTTATCTCTTTTAAATTTTATTTTTAGGTATCTGGGGACGTCCAGGTAGGAATAGAAGTTATATTTATATGTGCCGTATGTATATTTTGTTGCAGGTCCAACCTCGTTTGCCCCAATAATTGATGCTGCAATTGACATTGTTGAGGGAAGCCATTGGCAGTATCACGTCCTTGTCATAATTGCAGATGGGCAGGTTCTATAAGTGTGTTTTATATTGTTATATTTTGCTTTGGAATATAGTTTTCACTTATTTTCTTTAATATTAACCTTACATTTTTTAATATTTCATTTTATAAATAAGGTTACAAGGGGTCCTGATATACCACCAGGAAGGTTCAGTCCACAAGAACAAGCAACCGTGAATTCTATAGTTGCTGCAAGGTAGAAGCCAATGTCTATGTTTTGAGTTTCAAGGCATCATCTGTCCTGTCCTAATTGTTGGTGTATGATAAATAGTGAGTATCCTCTGTCAATAATTCTGGTTGGTGTGGGAGATGGACCATGGGATGCAATGCAAGAGTTTGATGATAATATACCTCAGCGTGCATTTGACAATTTTCAGGTAATTTAATATTATGTTTTGAAATCTGAAGAACTAACAGTTTTCTTTATCATCTCAGCTTTAATGTGTATATGTGGTTCTCATTTGCTTGCATGGAACATAATCCCTGCTCTTTTACTATTGACCCCAGAAAAATATTATCATTATTTGTAGTGTTGTCATATGCACCCTATAATAAGGCTACTACTGTTAGCCTGGATAATATGTTTACATTGGGATTATCTTAATTATTAATCACTTCTTAATTTATAGTTTACTAGCTTATAACCCTTCCAAGCACAAACCAAGATTTAGAATCAATATTAAAATAATCTAGTTCTAGAGAATTGAATTTGAAATTAGGATGAAATAAATTAATAGTACTTAATTATGTACCACGTTGAAACCAACAAATTGAAATAAAATAAAATAAATAAATCTTTTATGATTATGTAATTGTTGGGAATTGAACCGGGTGAAATCAATTAATTAAATTATTTAGTGGTAACCAAAATTTGGTGCTTTGGTATTCTGTGTTTCCTTTATTAATAAATAGTATAGATTATGCTGAACAACTCGATCACTAGACTCCACTTACAACTTATAGGTAACTTGTAAGTTAGAAATGTATATGATTTTTAACCTATAAGTTACTTATAAGAAAATCCAAACAAGCACAATAGCATGTGCTTCAATCAAGAGCTGCTCCTACTACCTTCAAATTTTGCGGGAGTTGGTTACTTAATTATATAGTATTAGAGGGTAGTTTAGGGAGGGGTCTCGGGTTCAAATATTCCCACCTCCAATTGTTTAAATTTAGTTGGGACTTGGGAGTGTTGTTTATAGTATTCGACCTTAAGATGTTTGTCTACTCAATGAGGGGAGTGCTGAATAGTATATGATCCAATTAAGGTACTACTCCTAACACTTTAAGGTTTAGATTTGCTGTTTACGAATTACGTAACGGTTTGTTATCAAGTTCACGCCTATTAGTTTACTGTTAAGTGTTTATATACACTTATGAAGCCTTATTCTTTATAGTTTGTCAACTTCACCAAAATAATGTCCGAGCATGCACATCCATCAAAGAAAGAAGCGGAGTTTGCCTTGGCTGCGCTGATGGAAATACCATTCCAATACAGAGCGACACAAAACCTGCAGTACAACGAGTAAGGCAGACCTATGTTGTTTCCGTTGTCACATTTGATACACTAATTTACCCAAGTCTGCTTCTGTAACATACATTGTAGGAAAGTAGGAGGCCCAAGGGTAAAATCGCTTCCTCCACCACGTGAAGTACTAGAGCATGATAGTGCTATTAAAGAAATTCCACACATGACAATCTTAGACTCAAATGAACCAAAAGGACCAGCAGAACAGGTAATTGTTTACTTTAGCATATATATACATATGAATCTCCTTCCGCTTGGATTATGGTTTTAAATGTACTTTAATCTGTGTTACAAGGTCTGCCCTATTTGCTTGACAAATCCAAAGGACATGGCTTTCGGATGCGGTCATCTGGTGAGTATATTTACGAATCCATCTTTAGAATATTGAATACAAATAACAAACCTGGATAGTAAGGGTGTGACACCTGGTGTCTTTACAACGTGGCATGTACACATTACATGAAACCACAAACATCCAAAATCAGAGACAATTTTCAATTAAACAAGACTCGGTATTCACGATTGCAATCTCTTGAAAAACCTTTTGAATAAAATAATATAAGAGGTTCTCTTCAGATGATAATGATATGGTTAGTTATGTATCTTAGATTTGTATCTTTTGTTTCAGACTTGCAAGGAATGTGGTGTGACTTTATCATTGTGCCCTTTGTGCCGGGAGCCTATAAGAACTCGTTTACGATTGTTTTCTTAAGTGCTGAGCTTTATT
The DNA here is from genome assembly GCF_009905375.1 of Apium graveolens. Lineage (NCBI taxonomy): Eukaryota > Viridiplantae > Streptophyta > Magnoliopsida > Apiales > Apiaceae > Apium > Apium graveolens. The sequence continues at coordinate 91,704 of NW_027417967.1, forward strand.
TGTTCGGGAAAAGTTGAAGGATATTACGCATACGATAAGCAAATAAGACGATGATGTATATAAAATCTAGATGAGCTTGTATTTTAAGCTTAAATAAATAACTTGTAAGTGTTCACGGCGGCTCATTCGGATAGTCATGTACAAAGAGCATTACATAATGTCACTGACATTCTTGCATAGCCTATTTGCCTCTTGTGTCTATGGCTTTTTATGCTTAGTTTCTCGTTTTGAGTTTTGCTACTTACAAACATGGGCCAAGCGAAATTATGGATGGCTATATATGGCCAGGAAAGTTGGGCGAAGTGTAAATATAGCGATGCAACTCATCCCGTTGGAGTGCAAGGCTCGCTATTATAGCTGGAAAAGGCATATAACCATAGGTCCATAGCGTCGGCGCTGCTCTAAATGTTCTGTAACTACTGCCAAAAATCTCTTGAGGTCCTTGCCTCGGTTGCCTTGACGCTTTGCAAATGACTTGTAACTTGAAGTTACTTAAAATTGAAAATAAAAAATTTAGGTAATTATTTGCCTGAGATAATTTGATTAACTTGTATGCTGAGTTCGAGTGTGCTACATAGATTTTTTCTTTACTTAAAATTAACTAATTAGTATTAAGGGACAAAACAAGGACAAGACTGGATGACTTTTCTAGCAATAAGAATCGATTTAATTTGTGGGCACCATAACTTCTAAAAGTCTTTTTTGATAAAGAAATGACATTAGAGCGAAGAAAATAAGAGGAAAACCCAAAAAATATTGTGAGCGTGGCAACTTGTAAAAGTGTTCATGTACACATTTTATGATAAAGTAATGGCGCAACGGCGAAGAAAAAGAGAGCAAAAATTGAAAGAAATTGCGGGTGTCGTAACTTCTAAAAGTGTCCAGGTTCACATTTTTCGATAAAGAAATGACGTTACGACGAAGAAAATAAGAGTAAAAACCAAAAAGACGAAGATAACAAGAGCAAAAAAGAAAACTTTGGACGCCACAACACGTAAAAGTGTTTATATACACATTTTTGATTAAGAAATGACGTCATGACGCAAAAAAATGATGTTATTGTGAAGAAAACGAAAGTAATAACCAAAAATATTGTTAGCGCAATGATTTTTAATGTCACGTGTTTGCTCATACTCCTTCTTAGATCTGGTTTGGTTCTATCTACTAGTTTATTTACGAAATCAAATACATGAATGATCTATAGTTACGGAGAGCAGACATGACATCCAGTAAAATAATGCACATTGTAATGTTTCCCTGGTTAGTATTCAGTCACTTACTGCCCTTCTTGAACCTTGCCATGCTCATTGCTAAAGAAAATAACCAACAGCGTCTTGGCTGCTTCATATGTTCTCTAAATTCCTTTTAAAAGTATAATGTAATGTTATTTAACTTCTGCCCAAATATCTGGTGATCCCCCTTGCCTTTACGCTTTGCAATCTTACACTCTTATTGCTTGAAGCATTTCATAAATTTTAAATGATATGTAACTTGAAGTTACTTAAAATTGAATGTTAAAATTTTAGGTAAGTATTTGCTCGGATAATTTTATTAACTTATATGGCGAGTTCGAGTGTGCTACATAGATTTTTCCTTTATTTAAATCATAAATTGATATTAAGAGACAAGAAAAGAGGGATAAGATTGGATGACCCGTGAAACGATTGGAAATGATAAAGAAATGACACAATAGCGAAGGAAAAGATGGCAAAAACCAAAAGAAATCGTGAGCGCTAACTTCTAAGAGTGTCTAGGTTCATGAATTTTTTTGTAAAAAAATGACGTTACGGCGAAGAAAACGAGAGTAAAAATCAAAAAAGGCGAAGAAAAAGAGAGCAAAACCCAAAGAAACTGTGGACGCCGTAACTTCTAAAAGTGTATAGGTTCATAGTTTTTCATAAAAAAATGACGTTACGGCAAAGAAAACGAAAGTAAAAAATAAAAAATGCAAAGAAAATGAGTGCAAAAACCAAAACGATACTTGGGCGCCACAATATGCGAAAGTATCTATCTACTCATTTTTGATTAAAAAATGACTTAACGGCGAAGAAAATACGGTTTGATGTGACGTGTCGCCAGCGCTCCTTCCTAGATCTGATGTGGTTCAATGTACTAGTTTATTTAAAAAACCAAAAAAATTAATGATCTATAGTTATTGAGAGCAGAATTGACTTCAGGTAAAAGAATGCACATTGTAATGTTTAGCATTTGGTCACTTGCAACCCTTCTTGAACTTGCCATGCTCATAAGAGGTCACAGAATTTCCCTTATCTCCACTCCTCGAAACATCGAACGCCTTCCAAAAGTTCCATCAGATCTAAAAGGTCGTATATAGCTTTTATCAGGGTACCATTGCCTCCTATTGCTAACCTTCCTCGACAAGCAGAAGCAACAAGTGATCTCCCGTTTGACAAGGTCAAGTATCTGAAAATCGCTTATGATTACCTTGAGACTGCTGTTACTGTTTTTGTAGAATCCGTGTTACCAGATTGGATACTGTGATTTTGCATCTTATTGGCTTGGCCCTATTGCTTCCCGCGTAGGAATTCCAGTCGGGTGGTATAGTGTTTTTCCTGCTTCGACTTTAGGCTTTTTGGACCCTCCAGGCCACATTTCTAGAGGACGCATGGTGAAACAGAGAATGTTAGTGACCAGTATCGCTTTGCAATGTCAATTCAAAACTGTGATATGGTGGCAATAAGAAGTAGCGTTGAGTTTGAACCGGAGTGTTTAAATTTGGTTGAGGAGATCCAAGGAAAATGCCTGGTTCCTGTCGGATTTTTGCCTGCTGAAGAGAGTAGTAACTATGGGGGTGATGAAAGTTGGGGTGATATAAAAGATTGGCTTGATATGAACTCGATTAAGATTGTTTTCCTAAGTGATGAGCCTCATTTCTTCGGGAATTGTTACAGGATCTAAGCATACTATAAGCAAATTGTAAGACAAACAATACAATGCTGTGTATATAAAATCTAATCCGCATTCGGATAGTTATGCACAAAGAGCAAATACACATTGTTAGTGACATTCTTGCATGGAAAATGCTTTATGTACAGACGTACAAAAAAATTGTACAGAATAACATAGGTTAGGTTTTAATTGGAATGACCTCCTGTATTCATATCAACAAGTCCAATTAAAATACCCCACATCAATTACCATGTCATTCTGTAAAAAATTTTTGTACAAAATTCTGTACATCTAGCACTACTCTTCTTGCATAGCCTAGCTCTTTCTATGCTTTATTTCCCGTTTTGGGTAATTTTGATACTTTCCTTGTCCATTCTAGTTCATACTCCAAAATGGATAATTTACCTGGGCTGAATGCATATAAGAGCAAACTGTATGGCTACAATTTGGAAATAAAAGAGTAATGCTACATGTACGAATTGGCTACAGATTTTTGTACAGAATGGACAGAATGATATTTAGCCCTTGCTTTGTATTAATGATCTTTGTCGGCCATTATGATTATAGTTATTAATGTGTTGTATACCTCAACTTATTTTCATTTGTTTATCTAAAAATTGTAACGATTTTTTGTTGTGCACTTACAAAAAATTTATTATTTAACTGTACCGGTTATTACTATTTATCAGCCTAAATCCCGTGCTATGCACAAGTTCGTTAATATTTAAATAATTTTAAAATTTTGTTTATTCAATTATATAATAATTTTAATATATATAATAATTATATATTTATAATAAACATAATAAAAGAAACAGTAAGAAGTTGTAGTCGTAATTTAGTAGAGATAAGTTATATATATATATGTGTGCGCGCGATAATTATATATTTATAACAAAAATAATAAAAAAATTAGCAAGAAGCTGTAGTCGTAATTTAGTAAAGATAAGTTTTGGCCGTATCTTAGGGATTAAGAGACTATATATAGTAATTTAACATGTATATAATATTATTTATTTTTATTTTTAATAATCAAAATAAGGATAACTGTTGAATTAAAATATATCCACGTCCTTCTATATATAATAGCCCAACTTTCCATTCACCTACACATTCCCATAACATGTGTTTTTAATCATACACATAATATGTGAATGTGGTAAATAATAAATATTTTATTTTGTTAAGTTAATTTTAAAGAATTGATTTTAAGATAATAAGGTTAATCATATTGCAAAAATGGATTATTAACTTATTTATTATTCATTTTTAGTTTACAAATATGTATCCGATATTTTTAATATAAAAAGAAATTAAAATGTATATATATATATTTAGAATATACTGAAAATTAAATTGTTTATATATATATATAATATGTGTACTGCATATTTAGATAGGTTCGGATTATAAAGAGTCGGCGAATTTTAGTTTATTTCGAATTTGAAATCAGAACTTCATTCATTACTCAAAAAATACTCGAAATTTGACTACATGACTTATTAGAAAATACATTGTCACATTTTAGGTTTAGTAAATTTAAATTACGAGCTACCAAGAATAACTTACCAATAAGGGACAATGTTTTTAAAATCTTATATTAAAAATTAATGTTTTTGAGATCCTTATGGGATCAAGTCGTCAATTGATTATATGTATCAAAAAAGTACTACCTTGATCAGTTTTGCACTATTATATTTGGGACACGACCCTACTTAAAAATATTCAGAATCTGATATGAGTTTTGACAAGACTTGTTAAATCTACGACGATGTACTAATTCAATTTATTTATCATTTTTCATTTTTAAAGAAGGAACTAGTTTTTCAGAAACGAATAATTTTAGATCAGCAGTATTAATTGACGAAAATAATATTAATTGCTAGAAAACATCGTACATATATTTTGAATTATTTTAATAAATTTAAATATATACTATATTATAGAATTTGACTCAATCCATTTTATGCTATTTAAAGAAAAAATTACATTGTTCAATAATTTGAAAGGATTAACAAGTTAAACTAATATTTATAAAACTTATCGAATTGAAAAATATTTAATATTAGAAATAATATACAATATTATCAAATTATTGTAAGAAGAAAAATTAGAATGGTAAATAAAAGAAACTCAAAAACGGTTTGAATAATGATATTATTATAATTTTTTCTTCGGATTTTTGAAAAAAAATCTTGAATATCAAAAGTAAGTCTTTACAATATATAAATTATTTTTATATCACAATAATGTTTGATACTTGGTTGAGTAAAAATTAGTTATAGATTTGTTGTCAATGCTACTGAGACCATCATGTATAAATAATTATAATTTATTGATTAGATAATTATAGTTTTTGACTAATTATAAATGAATGTTATTTGAGTAATCAATTAGCTCACTAGATAATAATTATTAGAACGAGACAAACATAATTTACTCTAAAATATAATATATGATTATTTACATACAACGCACACATAAGACTTAATCTTTATAATTTGTAGCAGATTCAATGCTAATGTTGTATTTATATTCATTGATACACAACATAAGTTTTTTATGTGTTAAAAGTGAGAATGACCAATTGAATTTGAATCTTTTTTCAGTGTGTTAAAAAAATAGGTGAATTAAGCCAATTTTAATTGATGAATTATGACAATGACAAGTATCTGACTTGTTATAAAACTAGCACTTTGATCAATTGATTATAAACAAAGGACATTGGTCAACTTTGGTTACTGACTTATTACATTGACAATGATATAACATCAACCTATACGTTAAATTTTAAAAACTATCATTTTTTACATTAAAATCAACTTATATTAGCAATAATGTCAAATTACATTGTTGAATATTCCGATTGCAACTCTTTGCGACTTTAGTTATGCATTTTGATCTTTTTATATTGAGCAAGTTATTTGTAAATTAGTAGTGACTTCAGTAATATAATAGCTCATTACTCATAGTTTACTTAACCAAAATTCAAAAAAATTGCTCAACTCTGCATTCAACATATATGTTAATTTTTAGTTTACTTTTTGTGAACATCCTAACGGCATTCTACCGATTAAATTTAAATTTTTCATTTTAAACGCACAATAATTAACCTGTTTGTATCCTTCGGTAAATATAAATTACACGACACAAACAAGAAAAATATAATTTGCATAATGAGCTACGTTGTGTACGTTAATAATGTCTTATATAAAAATAATACACATTGATAAAAAATCAACTTTTATTTGATATACATTAGATATGTACAATATTTACCAATAAAACAACCAAAAAAATCATAATTGCAATGCACAAAAAAACTCTAGAAAATTGTTAGGTATGAATACAACACATAGGGGGGTGAATGTGTTTTGGCTTAAATGATTGATTTTTGATCGACTTTGGCTTTAGCAGTTGGTTGTTATCAATGATTTAGTAGAATAGATGTTAAACATAAATAACTGTGCAAATATGTAAAACAAAGATCTTCAAAACTCACTTAATTTTATATTAAAAATTAAGCAGTGTTTTGCTACAAAATCTCTAAGTTCTTGTTTTAGAACTTAGCTTCTTTCTTGAGAGAGAATTACCAGATTTTCTATCTAGATTGTTACATCTGACTAGAGGACCAGTGTTAACTTTATAACTCAGTTAACTGCTGGTTTACACAGAGGATAATAAACATGCTATTAGCTTTTCTAAACTGTCACTTGTTATTTCTATTTATAGAAAAAAAAATCTTCCATTTATGGCTTAGCATATCTTTAGCATCCCGTATTTACTTTAATCTCCTCTGTCAGTTAATCTTTGCCACTGATCTTGCACATCTCTCAAGCTGTTTTTTGTAGACTTGTCAATCCAGCTATGTGAATTGTTTGTTGATTTGTAACCTTGGATATTGAACTGTTCTGCTGCAATTCTGTACTTAGAGAAATTTCTTCACTTCGAGATCTCTAATTAAGCTGTAGAAAACTCGACATCTCTATAGGCAAGTTGGCTTGTCGATATCTCTGAAACTTCATTGTTGACTTGACTTATCGACAACTCTGAGTTCTCTAGTGAATTTTGGTTTATCGATAACTCAGAGTTCTCTAATGGACTTTGGCTTATCGATAACTCAGAGTTCTCTAATGAATGTATACTTGTCGATATCTCTGAGTTCTCGAATGGGTATCTGACTTATCGATATATCCAATAGCATTTCCTGAGTTCTCGATACACAATTCCTGAGTTCTCGATAGGCAATTCCTGAGTTCTCGATAGGTCTTTCTGAGTTCTCGAATGACTTCTCTATAACACTAATTCTGTGACTTGTAGAGATCTTGACTTAGAATATTTTTCACCAAACAAAATTATTCAAATCCAAGCTTCTTCATAATTCTTCTGAGGCATGACCTTCTTGATCTTCTTCCAGATAGAATTCTTAGGCTTGACACTGTTTAGGGAAAAATGCTCCAGTCTGCTCCATTTACATTTTATAGACATTAAGTGTTACAAGTATAGATTACAGATTAAGGTTACAATACAACTTACTTAGGGTTGACCCCAAGTTTAACTGATTGCTAATGACATTGTCAGCATCGGTAATCTTTGACATCATCTATTATATAACTGATTGCTAATGACATTGTCAGCATCAGTAATATTTGACATCATCTATTATATAAATGATTGCTAATGACATTGTCAGCATCAGTAATCTTTGACATCATCATGTTAATGACATTTATAGCTCCAGTAAGCTTTGACATCATCTATTATATATTACAATCTCCCCCAACTTGTTCATTATGAAATTATGCACAAGTTCTGATTGATGATGTCAAAACTTTAACTAAATGCAGAAACCAAAACCAATCTTCCCATCAGGTCTTCTTTTGTTGAGTTGCATTTAGATATATATTCTCCCCCTTTTTGACATTATCTCCAGGAAGAAAGATCCAGATAAATGCACATTGTTCAAGCTGCTGTCATTGTCCATTTGGAACACTGTCTGCAGCTTCAAGCTTCATTGAGATTCATGGTGATGAGTTTATCAAAAAGAATAGAAGTTTCACTTAGATCTGCAGAAAAAGTCTATCAGTGATAAAAGTCCTAAGCTCTCTGTTCTTTTGAATAAGTAGTCTCACCAATTCTCACTGCACTAGTCTCATGACTTTTGAGAGTCAGAGTTCCCTCACAAGGATTACTAAATCCATACACTCATTTACCTCTCCTTTTTCCAGGAAGGATCCTGCCTCTCTTATTCTTTGTTTTTCACTCAATCTTTTCTCTTATCCTCACATGAAAGACTCAAATGTTGTTTGACCTACGAAAATAAGAGATGGCTGAGAAAAGTTAATCTGTGATCATATGATTAGAGGAAGACCATATAAGGCTAATCATACTCATTTCACCAGAAAAATGAGTGCATAAGCATCTATGACTGGGATCACAGTTTGACTCACAGATTGCTCTGTGGTTGTGACAGTGTGTTGTCCTCCACTTGTAGTGAGAACCTCCATTGGAATTGGAGAGGATTTAACTGGGTTACTATCATGTACACCAGCCTCAAACCTTTGTGCACCTTGCAGAGCACTGTCACATAAATGTGATAAGATTGCCCTTCTTCTAATATAAATATAAGCACATAGTAATTATTACACAAACAAGAGATTGCCAGACAAGAATCAGAACTTTCATTAAAAAAGGAAACATAGTACATTAAGACATAGATTTAATAAGTAAATCCTAATCCTAACTACTCTAATTCAGACTCCTTCTTCTCGGCCTCCAACCTCCTTGCCCTGCGCTGGTAAGCTCTGGACATGGAGTGTGGAAGAGAGATGATCCTCTTCTGTAACTCCAAAGCAGCAAGGCGTTGCTGCTCAGACACCCTTACACGGACTCCATCTCCAGAGAGACTTCCTCTTCAAAGAAAAGAATGCTGAGTTGATCATTCCACGAGAGTTCGTAAAAGACCTCAAGTGGAATATCAAAGGGGCTGTGAACAACCCCCTTGAGACGGACTCGAAGTCCGATAGGATCAAAATAAACTAGGTCATCATCCAAATGATGGACCGATTGGTAAACTCCATGAATAAGTCTGTAAAAGACTGGGGCATCCATTTGAGTGAGAGAGAGAAAGAGAGATGAACAGGAGGTGAGTTTGAAAGTGGATGTTTGTTGAGAATAAGAGTAGTGATAAATGATAAAGAGTGAAGCGTTTTAATTTATAGAGGGAGTAAAGATAGAAACCAAGAGACTCTTGAGTTTTCTGGATAATAAGAGTAATAATCACATAAGCATACTTGACAGCTAGAAATGACTAGTTACTGTTCCCCATGCAAGTACTCAAGAATATTAGTTTACTTTAAAGAGTGACTATTCCCCATGCAAATAAGCACGTACTCCCCATACAAAAAGTAACTCATCCTATCAGCAATCAGTCAAATAAATTAACCACTATCGGCATACTCAAAACAACACAAATAATGTACTAGTCTACTAACATTGGACTAACTTATTTTCACGTAAACAAGAAATCATATAAGCATGTAAATGTGTCAATAAGTCAGAGAAATTAGAGACAAAGTATGTCAAAAGTATTTTTATGAACAGAATTTATGAATTAAATTTGTTCAGTTTTTCATACTTTTTGCTTCTTTTGATCTGTTATTTATTAAGTTCATATACTGAAAATATGAAGTAATAAATATTCAGTTTACTTAGAATTTAGAAAAATTCCAAGTTCAAATTAATTGAGAAGTCTGGGTATTTATAAAAAAAGTAAAATATTTATCGAGAAGTCAAATAAACGTTTGATATTAAACTTGTCGAGAAGTAATTTTGAATTTGAAAAAGGTACATTCAATAAGTCATTTATTAATTCTTTTCGAGAACTAAGAAATGATTTATCGAGAACTCTGATAAATGCCCAGTTTGTCAGAAAATGGACTAAAAATGATTCTAATTTATTTGAATTGAATCAAATTGAAATCAGAATTAAATTTTCCAAAAGTATTTGTCTAAAATAATTCATTGAATTAAATTATTTTAGTCCTGAGTTATTGATAAGTCTCAAAATATTCTTGTCAAGAACTCTGTGAATTAACACTATTAGAGAACTCTGTATGGTCTTATCGATAAGTCATAATAGAGCTTATCGAGAAGTCATTCGAGAAGTCTGTAAATAGACTTATCGAGGACTCACTCGAGAACTCTAAAATGACTTGTCGATAAGTCATTTTGACTTATCGAGAACTCAATTCTCTATACCTTTGAGTATTGTTATTCTGCCTTGTATTAATTTTACACATTTAAGATGTAGATTAAAAACTAAGCAGTTTACTTAGAATTTGAAATATTCTAAGTTAATTTTTGAGTTTTTAAGAAAAATAAATATACAGAGATTCTGAAATATTTATAATTCATATTTCAGTTAATTTCCAATTAAATCAAACTAGGTTGATTTATTAGAAATTAATCTGCTGCAACACATTAGCTGAGTTCTTGCCTTAGGATGAAGAATTGAGCATTCCAATTTCACTCACAAGTCTAGTGAAGGTTGCTTCATCCAAAGGTTTAGTAAAAATGTCAGCTAATTGTTTCTCTGTTGGAACAAAAATGAGCTCAATGATACTATTTGCAGCATGTTCCCTGATAAAATGGTACCTAACATCAATGTGCTTTGTTCTAGAATGATTAACTGGATTAGCTACTATAGATATGACACTAGTATTATCACACATAATAGGAATTTTGTGTAAAACTAGACCATAGTCCATTAGCTAATTTCTAATCCAAAGCACCTGAGCACAACAACTTTCAGCAGCTATATATTCAGCTTCAGCTGTGGAAGTTGACATAGATTGTTGTTTCTTACTATACCAGGATACAAATCTTTGACCAAGAAATTGACAGCTTCCACTAGTACTTTTCCTTTCAACCCTACATCCAACAAAATCTGCATCTGTGTATCCAACAGCTTCAAAACCAGTTCCCTTAGGATACCATAATCCCAAGTTTGGAGTTCCCTTTAAGTATCTGAAAATCCTTTTTACAGCCATCAAATGTGATTCCTTTGGATTGGCTTGAAATCTGGCACATAAACAAGTAGTAAACATGATGTCTGGTCTACTAGCAGTCAAATAAAGCAATGATCCAATCATTCCTCTATAGCTTGAAATATCCACACTCTTGTCTTTCTTGTCTTCATCCAACTTGGTTGCAGTAGACATTGGTGTAGATGCAGGTGAGCTATCCACCATACCAAATTTCTTCAATAAATCATTCACATATTTGGTTTGGCTGATGAAAATACCATCACTTCTTTGACTAACTTGAAGGCCAAGGAAGTAACTCAATTCTCCCATCATGCTCATTTCATACTCACTCTGCATTAACCTAGAGAATCTTTGACAAAACTTTTCATTTGTAGATCCAAAGATGATACCATCCACATAGATTTGAACTAGGATCATATCTTCACCATGCTTCTTATAGAAGAGAGTCTTATCAATAGTACCTCTGGTAAAACCATGTTTGAGTAGAAATTCTGACAGTGTGTCATACCAGGCTCTAGATGCCTGTTTCAATCCATATAGAGCCTTGAGTAATTTGTAAACAAAGTTAGGGAATTCTGGATCTTCAAATCCAGGTGGCTGTTACACATAAACTTCTTCTTCTAGTTCACCATTAAGAAAAGCACTCTTGACATCCATTTGATACACCTTGAAATTTGAGCGTGCAACAAATGCCAGAAAAATTCTTATTGCTTCTAGTCTTGCAACAGGAGCAACAGTCTCATCATAGTCAATTCCCTCTTTTTGTGAGTAGCCTTTAGCAACCAGCCTTGCTTTATTTCTAGTAACAAGTCCATTTTCATCCATTTTGTTCCTGTACACCCACTTAGTTCCAATTATGCTTCTATTCTTTGGTGCAGGAACTAATTTCCAAACTTTGTTTCTCTCAAACTGATTCAGCTCCTCCTGTATAGCACATATCCAATCAGGATCCAATAGGGCTTCTTCAGTTTTCTTGGGCTCTACTTGAGATAGGAAACATGTATGTAGGCATTCATTAGCAGTTGCACTTCTAGTTCTCACACCAGCTGAGGGATCACCAATAATAGCTTCTACTGTATAACTCCTATCCCACTATCTAGTGTGTGTCTGTTGACTAGTGCCTTCATCATTATCTTCAGTATTACCATGACTGTCATTTCCATTCTCCCCTTCTCCCCCTGAGTTTGTGCCATCAAATTCAGGTGTCTGAAGAGAGCTTTCATTCCCATGATTTTGTTCAGAGGTCTCTTCATTTGTCACTTGTGCCACAACTTCATCTTCCTCATCGGAATCACTATCAATGGTTAAATTTTCAAATGCAAGGGCTTCAGCATCATTTACATCAAGGCATTCCAAGCCTGGACACTTGTCATCATCAAAAGTCACATATGTGCTTTCCATAATTTTCTTTTGATCAATCACATAAACTTTGTAGGCTGTTCTTTCCAATGAATATCCCAGAAAAATTGCCTCAAAAACTTTAGAGTCAAATTTTCCCACATATTCAGAGTTGTCTTTTAGAATATAACACTTACTTCCAAACACATGTAGATGCTTCACTGTAGGCTTCCTGTTAGACATGATTGAGTAAGGTGATTTGCCATGAGCTTTGTTGATGAGATATCTGTTTTGAGTGTAGCATGCAGTATTAACAGCCTCTTCCCAAAAACTAGTTGGCAACTGAGCATCTTGTAGCAAGGTTCTAGCAGCTTCAACCAATGTTCTATTTTTCCTCTCAACTACTCCATTCTGTTGAGGTGTTCTAGTTGCTGAAAATTCTTGAACAATGCCTTTGCTTTTGCAGAATTCACTTAATATTGAGTTTCCGAATTCTGTTCCATTATCACTCCTGAATCTTTTCACACTAACTTCTCCTTCAGCTTGCTTCTCAATTTTCTTGATGTGCTCAATTATGATGTTTGGAGTTTCATCTTTAGAGTACATGAACTCAACCCAAGTGTATCTTGAAAAATCATCAACCATGACAAGGGCATATTTGTTCCTTGAAATGGATAAGACATTTACTGGCCCAAACAAGTCCATGTGAATAAGTTGCAGATGTGCACTTATAAAAATTCACAGATTTTGACTTGTGACTTGATCTTTTCATCTTTCCTTTCTGACAAGCTTCACAAACTTCCAGTTGAGCAAATTCCAGACTGGGCATGTCTCTCACAAGCTCCTTCTTGACTAAGGTGTTAATTGCTTTGAAATTCAAGTGAGATAGCTTCTTATGCCATAATTTGCTTTGCTCTTCTGATGTCTTGGTGTAGAAACAACACACTCCATCCTTATTTATTGAGTCTAAGTCTGCAACAAACAAGCTTCCTTTTCTTACTCTTTTGAGAGTAATTTCACCAGTCTTTTTGCTAATAAAAGCACAATCTTCTTTGTTGAAAACAACTTGAAAACCTCTGTCTGCAAATTGACTAACACTTAGAAGATTTACTTATAATCCAACAACTAGTGCTACATCTTTAATGACAATATTTCCAGAAACAATCTTGCCATATCCCATTGTGAATCCTTTGCTGTTGTCTCCAAAGGTCACCAAAGGGTCAACCATCTCCTCAAATTGTGATAGCAGGGCCTTATCACCTGTCAGATGCCTGGAACATCCACTATCAATGATCCATATGACCTTCTTTCCTTTGCCCTACACACAATGAAGATTAATTGTGTTTAGCTACCCAAGCTGTGTTGGGCACTTTCTTCTTGTTAACTGATTTTGCAGAAGTAGAATGTGAATTTTGAGATAAAATGGAATTCATAGACTGTTGAGCATTCTCTCTTTCAGGTATAAAACCAATTTTTGATTCTATGAGATCAATTCTCAATTTGTGGCAACTCTTCATCACTTTCATATTGCAGGGAATGTAGTCAAACTTGTCACAGAATGAATAGGGATCATTAGCCTTAGCTTCATTGTACTTGCAGACTCCTTCAGGTGTATTGATAACAGTCTTTTTACAAAGATGAGTTAGGTGATTCATTGATCCACAATTCTCACACCTCTTTCTGGGAGCATCTGCAATATTAGCAAAATTATTGCTTTTGTTTATCCCAATCTTTCCATTTCTATTCTTCTTTTTCTTTTTGACCTGTTCAGCTTTAACCTCCTCCGCAGGCTCCTTAGTTTCTTGATTGGCCTTTGGTGTTTCAACAAAGATGGAAGACTGAGTTGTCTCATCATTTTTCTTTTCCTTGTCCTCATCAGCTATCTCCTGTTTGATAATCAACTCTTCTTCACTGAAGTTCACTTCACATGCCTTGAACAAAGGTGATTCAACTTTCTTCAAAATAATTGGAACATCCTCAATTTCAGTTGATTTTCCTTTGTCACTGGCAGACTTCTTTTTGTTGTTCAAACCCTCATAATGAAGACCAATGGCAATGTTTGCACATGGCTTGTTCTTTTCATGATATTGGCCAATCAAATCAGAAGCATTTTTGAAGGATTTCAGCTTCACTTCATTCTTCTCCAGCCTTTCTCTCAATACTGCTTCAATTTCACTTGCACACTTTAATTTATTCTTTAAGTGTGCATTTTCTTGCCTAGCAGCATCAAGCTCAACCATCAACAATTCAGTCTTTTGTTTTTCACTCTCAAGTTTTTCATTGATCTTTTTCAATCTGCTAACTTCCTCATTTGCAGCAACCATGCTTGTATGAATGTGGAACATTTCTGTGCTCATCTTTTCAACAGTTTCCTTATATTGACTCACATTTAAATCAATTATGGTAAGAGTTGGTACCTGTGATTTAGATGATGAAGAGTCTCCTTGCTCCAAGGCTATGAGTGCATACTTTCCAACTTCTTCATCTTCATCATTATCTGAATCATCCCAACTCTTGCCCTCAGCAATATAAGCTTTCCCTTGTTGTTTCTTTAGAAGAGCATCATACTTTGCTTCCAATTCAAGATAGGCTTTGTCTTTCTTTGCCTTCTTGGGTTTCCTACATTCTGTAGCAAAATGGCCCAACTCATCACAGTTAAAGCACCTTATATTTGATCTATCAACATATCCAGTTTTGTAGCCAGTTTTGCTATCAGGAGTGTACTTCCCTTTTCCTTTCCAGCTGCTGTCTTTGTTGAAGGACTGTCCTTTGCTCTTGAAGAATCTTGGTTTCTTCACTCTAATCGTAGAGAATTTTCTAGCCAAGTAAGCCATTGATTTGTCTAGCTCATCAAGCTCATCAAGAGTGTAGAACTCATCTTCTTCATCCAATTCCAGTATGACTTGCTCTTTAGTGTCATTGACTCTTTTCTCACTTGTAGAAATTTCTGGAGTTTGGAATCTTTTCTCATCATTAGAGGTCTGGCCATCATTCACAATTAGTGCACTTGAGCCGTCCAGTACATATCCTTGACCAGCCCTTAATGATTTCTTTTGAATCATTTCAAGTTCATAAGTTTTCAGAACCCCATAGAGCACTTCCAGTGTGATTCTACTCAAATCCCGTCCTTCTCTGATTGTAGAGATCTTTTGTTCTAAATGATCAGGATGAGTAAGCAAGAACTTCAAATTCACTTCTTCGACATCATAAAATTTATCATGAAGCTGCAAGTCATTTATCAGCTTATTAAACCTTTCAAACACATCAGTAATACCCTCCTTTGGTTTAGCCATAAAACCCTCATACTAACAAATTAATATCCTTCTTTGATTTGACCTAACCTCCTCAGTTCCTTCACAGAGTATCTCAATCTTTTCCCAGATCTGTTTAGCAGTGTCACAGTTGACAATGTTATTATACATTACATTGTCAAGTGACTCAGTTAGTATCAGTTGCAAAGCACTGTCTAGGGAAACTTTCTCTCTTTCAGGATCAGTATACTCAGAGGGATCCTTGGGAGCATAATGAGCTTAAATAACCATATCTCCATATGTGGTTTCCTCAACTCTAACCACAGGAGTGAAGGACCCATTCTAGAAAATACCAATATAAAGGTGATTGGCCATTCTTATAAACAACAATATTTTCTTTTTCCATAAAGTGTAGTTGGCCTTATCAAAGGGAGGAATCTTGATACTACTGATTTTCTGTGTATTCATTTTTCCAAGATCTAATCTGTTTACTTATAGATTTTGCTCTGATACCACTTGTTAGGTATGAATACAACACATAGGGGGGTGAATGTGTTTTGGCTTAAATGATTGATTTTTGATCGACTTTGGCTTTAGCAGTTGGTTGTTATCAATGATTTAGTAGAATAGATGTTAAACATAAATAACTGTGCAAATATGTAAAATAAAGATCTTCAAAACTTACTTAATTTTATATTAAAAATCAAGTAGTGTTTTGCTACAAAATCTCTAAGTTCTTGTTTTAGAACTTAGCTTCTTTCTTGAGAGAGAATTACCAGATTTTCTATCTAGATTGTTACATCTGACTAGAGGACCAATGTTAACTTTATAACTCAGTTAACTGCTGGTTTACACAGAGGATAATAAATATGCTATTAGCTTTTCTAAACCGTCACTTGTCATTTCTATTTATAGAAAAGCAAATCTTCCATTTATGGCTTAGCATATCTTTAGCATCCCGTGTTTACTTTAATCTCTTCTGTCAGTTAATCTTTGCCACTGATCTTGCACATCTCTCAAGCTGCTTTTTGTAGACTTGTCAATCCAGCTATGTGAATTGTTTGTTGATTTACAACCTTGGATATTGAACTGTTCTGTAATTCTGTACTTAGAGAAATTTCTTCACTTCGAGATCTCCAATTAAGCTGTAGAGAACTCGACATCTCTATAGGCAAGTTGGCTTGTCGATATCTCTGAAACTTCATTGTTGACTTGAATTATCAACAACTCTGAGTTCTCTAGTGAATTTTGGTTTATCGATAACTCAGAGTTCTCTAATGGACTTTGGCTTATCGATAACTCAGAGTTCTCTAATGAATGTATACTTGTCGATATCTCTGAGTTCTCGAATGGGTATCTGACTTATCGATATCTCCAATAGCATTTCCTGAGTTCTCGATAGAAAATTCCTGAGTTCTCGATAGGCAATTCCTGAGTTCTCGATAGGTCTTTCTGAGTTCTCGAATGACTTCTCTATAACACTAATTCTGTGACTTGTAGAGATCTTGACTTAGAATGTTTTTCACCAAACAGAATTATTCAACTCCAAGCTTCTTCATAATTCTTCTGAGGCATGACCTTCTTGATCTTCTTCCAGATAGAATTCTTAGGCTTGACACTGTTTAGGGAAAAATGCTCCAGTCTGCTCCATTTACATTTTACAGACATTAAGTGTTACAAGTATAAATTACAGATTAAGGTTACAATACAACTTACTTAGGGTTGGCCCTAAGCTTAACAGATTGCTAATGACATTGTCAGCATCAGTAATCTTTGACATCATCTATTATATAACTGATTGCTAATGACATTGTCAGCATAAGTAATCTTTGACATCATCTGTTATATAACTGATTGCTAATGACATTGTCAGCATCAATAATCTTTGACATCATCATGTTAATGACATTTATATCTCTAGTAAGCTTTGACATCATCTATTATATATTACAAAAACGACATGTGGCGTGCACGTGTTATTATGCTAGTTTAATTTAGTAGTTTAACACATGTATATAATACTATTTATTTTTATTTTTAATAATCAAAATAGGGAGATAACCATTGAACCAAAATATACCCCATTCCAGTTATTATATTATATATAATATAGATTTATTTTTTATTATTTAATAAAAAAATTTACATTTTTATGTTTTATATATTTTCTTGTAGTATGTATTTATTTTTATATTTCAATACTAGTATAGTTTCTTTTAAATATGCTGATTAGATGTTTAACTTTTTATATTAAGTTCTTAAAACATTTAATTTCATTATAAAATCACAACAAATAAGATTGATAAAAAGTAATCAAAACACCATAACATAAAGAACAACCAACTGAATAGTAAATTATATGTCTCAATAGAAATAAACAATAAGTCTCAATAAAAAATCATAGCATATTTGTGTTTACAATTAAAATATCCAACTTGGATCAAATAAAAAAGAACATGTTTCATAGCTTTCTAAAATACGAGGATAGAAGGCTGGTATGTGTTCCTGCCGGATGACTTGGAACCATATCTGTTGTACCATCATCGTGACTTCAGTAAGGAATTACCTAATATAATATATACAAAATTAAGTTAATATATACACTCTTAAAATAAAATAAAGATATTATAATCTTATAGCCAGATTCCATACCTCACCACCATGAGTATAATAAGAAGAAAATGCCTGGTACATGGGTGCATAAAAAATTATCACTAGTCAGTGAGTGATGCTCATGATTGTAGGTACTTGTTTCACCGATGCTTACATTTTCCTAGAAAAATTAAAAAAAAAACAAAACTTAAAATTTTTGTTAGGTCCCAATTTGTTTGTAGAAGGGGGGGTTGAATGCAAACAATACCGTTTAATCGAATAAAATACGGAATAAAATTGTGAAACAAAATTCAAGTTAAATAAAACTTTTATTAAACTTGAAAGGTGTTACAACTACGGTATCGGTTACAAGGGATTAATCTCAAATCAATTATTACAAATCTAGAATAAATTCGACATGAACTTTTTCTATTTTTGTAATTAAAAGATCAAATGCTAAATGCGATTTGAGATTAAGTTCTAGGGATTTTAATCCGCTAGATTGATACACAAGAACAAGATAAGTATTTCTAGTTGATTGGATTTAACTTTACAATCTAGAAATTGATCTTGAAGTTGCAGATGAGATGAAATATTTTTCTGCTCCTTTTTCTTTTGTTCTTGAGTTTGTGTTCTGTTTGATTCATCTTGTAAATAATAGACTTCTGCTCCTTTTTATCAAACAGCCGAATGTAAACATGTACTGGCATGACAATCTTCTTTGGCCAGCAAGACTTTCGGAATGACAAAATTTACAACTAGCAAGACAATTAAAATGAGCTAGCAAGACTTTCGGTATGACTATTGATTGTCATACCGATTGTCATATTAGTTCAAATAAATTGTCTTGCTGAATTAATAACAGATTTTAATCTAAACAGAAATTCTAATAAGACAATTAAATGTATTGGTATGACTTTCGGTATGACTATCAATTGTCATACCGATTGTCATACTAGTTCAAATGAATTGTCTTGCTGAATTTAAGCAGATTTTAAACCAATTAAAATCTTGTAAATTCTTAATATTAATTCTAAATTAATTAATCAATTTAATTCAATTAATCAATAAATTAATCTTTGCAGATATAATTTATTTTCTTAATTAAATTATATGACTTAATTAATTAATAGAGAATTAATACTAACCCTGAGCAGCATCCATTCTTCTGACAATCTTCTGAAAGTCACTGAGACTTATGAATCAATTCCGCCACTTCAATGCTGACACTCGATGTACTGTCTGGTTCATGAGTGACTAACTTCCGTGACGTTTCTTCATGTCTTGACTTTGATATTCTGATTGAATCCTTGTAATAAATGATACCCTGACGAGATCTCTGTCACTTGATTAAATCCACGATCTTGATTTATATCACTGAGGCATGATCAAATTCTTGAACTTCTTCCAGTGAATCTTCAAGTCTGCAGATGAACAATGTTTCTTTATTCTTTGACAGATGTTAGTTTGTGAGATCTCTCTGATGATAGATCCACTATTTACTTATTACATTCTTATTTGAGTTGAGTTAAATACTCGAATAAACGAGTAGGCTATGACATATGCCTTTCAATCTCCCCCTATTTGTTTGTTAGACAATAACAACAAATACCTAGAGGATAACTCAACTAACAAATAAGAAAAAGATATAAACAGTAATGTAAAGTAAATAGCAGAAAAGTTCTGGATTATATTTAACATTTTCCAGATTCCAAATGAAATTTACAAGTGAATACAAGATAGATGTTCCTCTAGCCTGAACATATAACTACATTAGACTATCTTGATTCATAAAGCTCTAATCATATTACATTGAGTTTTGAGCTAATTGACTTCAGTTGTCTTCTCTTCTGACTTCACCTTCTTCTAAATCTTGAAGCAATTCCTTGTCAAAGACACGATCCTTTTCTGAAGTGAAGCTTGCTGGTCTGACTGGTTGAACTCCAACTGACTTCAGCTTATTCTTGAGTTGATTGTACCTTTTAACATTCTTTTCACAATAAGCTTGAATCAAGTCAGCAGCTTGAGTCTTCAACATGGATGAATATCCAGCAGTTCTCAAATGATGTTCCATCCAGACCAGATGCTTAGCTGAGTAGTCTTTAAGAGATTGTACATCTAGCTGACAGATTTGAAGACAATCAGACTTAAAGAATCTCACCTGATGAGGATTGTTGACCACTTGAGGACTAGCCCTGCTGGCAAACTCTTTAAGCCTTTCTCGAAGAACTTCATTCAATTCTGAGCTTCTTTTGACTTTGTTTAAAAGAACCCAAATCTCTGACAAAGAACGATTCTCAAATAGATGAAGTGACACCTTGAATGATCCTTCACTCTGACAATATACAAAAATGCTCATCTCATTTAGGGATCTATCAAAAGCAGCTGTGATCCTTGAGACTTCAGTCTTGATAGCATTCATGTACATGTCATTGTTAGGATTTGAGATTTCCAGCTTGTCAAGAAGATGTAAGAACTGCCTATCATTGTTAGTGCTCAGCTGAGGCATATCAAGTACTCTCCTAGCTTCATCCCATTTTTCACCAATCTTTAGTCTGACATCTCTTCTCCTTTCTTGAGCCTTAATGTCATGAAGACGTTGCTTTTGAAGAGTTTCTGTTCTTTGAATGTCTTTTCTCATGTCAATGATCTGAGAGACCTTCTTGAGTTCAGCTTCTTTTCTTTTCATCTCTGACTGCTCCTTCTGAAATTCTTTCTCAAACATATGATCCACTTGAGCTTCTTCTTCCCATTCTCCAAAATCACTTTCCTCTTCAGCTTCAAATAACCCATCTTTATCTTCCTGAACTGGTTCAGTGGGAATGTCAAAAATATCAAAGTCATCCTGTTCTCCACTGTAGTAGACATCATCAGCCTTTCCTTTGTTTCCAGCAGAGGTATCTTTTTCTTTCCCTTTGGCACTACTTCCTTTCTTCTCCCCCTTAGTTGAGGGATCCTCTACTGACTTTCCTTTGGAACCTCCATCACCTCCAGAGCCTGATCCTCCACCAGACGGTCCTTCAAAATAAGTTCTTTGTTCTTCATTAGGGCAATGAGAATTCTTGATCATGAAATATAGGTGCTTCATCCCTTCATTGAGATGTTCCATGCCCGTCTCTATCTTTAGAAATCTTGAGGAGTCCAGTGAATGATTCATCTCAACGAGGTCTTCAAGAGAAGTCATTCTTGTGTGTAGAGAGCAGAAGTTGGATATGTCATCAGCTGATAAAGTTGGAGTGTCCTGAATAGAATTGAGCTTTGGTATTACAGTGGTCTTTAGATCTGAGATGTCATTCCTTATGATTGCAAGCTGATTGTTGACAGAGGTGGAAGAAGAAGACCGTTCAACCACTTGTGCTTTGAATGCTTGAACTTCAGCTTGGCTTTTAGCAAGTTCTTCTTTTAGGGCAGCAATCTGAGCTAACAGGTTTACAGTGTCAGTGTCTGTGTGTGCTCTCACCTGAATTTCACTCGTGTTTGGTTCACTCACCTCACGTGCATGTGTTTCTCTCAATATAATTGCTCGTGAGGAGTCTTCCTGTTGCTGTTCTTCTGTACCTGCATTAAAAATCACCCTAGCCTCTTCAAGAGAGGTCAGTGGTGGTGCAATGGGAATTCGCGAGTCCCGATCCTCAGTCAATACTATCAAATCTTTTGGAATAGATGTCTGAATTGCTTCAGGGATAGATTGACCGAGTTGCCCTCCACTTTCTCCAGATAAATCTGCGAGTGGAGAATCCCATAAGGGAGCCAGAGGTGTTGGATCTGGGAGGGGAGAAAATGACTCTATTAAAGATGGCGGAGAGTCAGATTTTCCCTCTGAAGCATGTGACTGCTCTTCTGCCGTAACTATGGCAGACACTGTAACCGACTCTACGTGCACTCCTCGCTGTGTGTCCTGAGTATGATCTGGGGAAGTGTATGGTTCCATTGTGAGTAATGGAATTGTGCTTGACTCAGTACAAGATGCCATGGCCCTATGGCGAATTTCAATAGATGCATGCTGTTGAGAGAATGCCTCTAGTAACTGTTCATTGGCCATTTCAAAGTCCATGTCCTGTTGGGAGGACAAGGATGGGCTTTCAGATGCCTCAGAATATGTTCTTCTTTTCTTAGGAGGAGGCAGAGCTGAGGGTTCACTCATATTTAACAATGTACTACTTCCTAGTAATCTTCTGGGTAACATTTTAGACAGTGGGGGAGAGGTTGAGATAGAATGTGACTCTGTGTTTGGCTCTATGACCTGGGATTGAAGCTGTGGTTCTACAACTTCATGGTCAGCCCTATCAACCACTGGGGGTCTTTCAACAGAAGTAGGAAGGGAGTGAGAGTGAGGAATTACTACCTGTAATGGAAGAGCCTGGGTGGCTTGAACCACTGGAGGTTGAGGTTGCTGTTCATGGCCGGGAAGATTGAAAATAGGTAAAGGAATATAAGTGGCCATGAAAGCAGATACAAGTACTGGAACTTGCATGAATTTGAAGGTTGTGTCTTGGCGAGTGTAAATCTTTTTGCTAACTGGAGGGGGTTCGGTTACTGCAGAGTTAGCAAAAAGGGCTTTGTGTTCAGGTGAGAGAAGATGATCTGCTATAAGCATGAGAAAACGAGCATAGTAACATGATACCCTACGATTTGTAGAATGATCACGTAAAGCAGAAGTTAGACGTCTCAAGAGAATGGGAAAAAGTAGTTTGCCAAAATTGATCCTTTGATTGAAAACAACCGCCAGACCAATATACTGCAGAGTGGAAGTGATGTTATGAAAATTGGATTTTGTGCAGTTGGCAAACACTTTGGAAAGTGTATCGAAGAAAATATCCCATTCAGACACCAAATTTGATTTAGAAAGTTTGGTTAAATTGATCACCCCCTGATAGTGAATAGCATTGAAAAAATTTGTGATATCATTTTCAGAGGGTAAATTACAGAAATTGTCTAGTGGAAAATTTAACGCACGATTGACGACTGTTTCATCAACTACATACTGTGTGTTTGCGACGGTGAATGAAAATTTTTTTGAATCATCGGCCACAGTAGAGGTTGTGCAAATCAGTCTAAGTAGATCGACGTTTAAAATCATATTTGATTTAATAGCAGAGCTAACAATCGAATGGTCATTTAAAAATCTAATCCATGGCTTAAATTTTTCAACATCACATTTTTCCGGATTAAAATAACCAACCTGATTATGCGCGATAATTTGGAAATTGAGAGCCATTTAAAATAATAATAAGACACACGCTTTTCAGAATTTTAAGAATAATATTAAGAAAATTCGAATTAATTAAATTAATTTAATAATTCGAATTAAATTAATTATAATCGAAAAATTTAGACAGAAATGTATCTCGTTAAAATTCTTAACTCACAAACGCAGTTTTGACAAACCAAAAGACACAAATCAGAAATTGAAATAAAAATAAAAAGTTCAAAATCAACAAACACAAATTGAATTTGAAGGGGCAAACTGATAAAAAAAATTTGAAAATTTTGACAGCACTCCTGTATGTATATATATGTAAGTATATATCACAGGAGTGAAGATTCAGTTTGCTGAGTAAAAACTCGAGCAAGGAAAGAACAATTCGTTGGTTTTAGTTCGAAGAGAGAGAAGAGAGAAAATGAAGAGAAAAAAACTGTTCGAATTTTTGAAAAGAACTGAACTGTTGAAAATGGTTTAAAACAAGACAAACAAACTGCTTTATATGACAGTTGGTATGACAATCCTGGATTGTCATACCGATTGTCATACCAGGCAAAAGAAGGAAAAAAAACAACAGAAATAAAGGAAATAACAAAATACACACTGAGTATATATAACTGGTATGACAATCTGATAGTCATACCGATTGTCATACCAGTATAAAATAAAAGAAAATATATATATATATATATATATTGTTTATAACTGGCAAGACAATTGATAGTCATACCGATTGTCTTGCCAGTATAAACTATACTGAAAAACACTAATATGACAATTATATAGCTAAATGACTTTCAGCAAGACAATTTCAATTGTCTTGCCGATTGTCATTTTAGTAGAAATACAATCAAATATGTACAGACTCTATAAATGTACTGAAATTATATTACAAAATGGTAAAACTGAAATACAGACCTATAATATTTACAGAAACAAAGACAATATATCAGAATTTATTATTTTTATACCAAAAATAGATTTCTATTGAATTTTATTAGCAAATAAAATTCATAGTAAAATATTTTTTGAGAAAATAAAATATTCTGAGATATTTTAAATTAACAAGAAGGGAAAATAAAAATAGATAAGATAATATATATTACATAGAAATAAGCAAGAAATATGATAAAATGATAACATAAATTTGCAAATGAATTTTTCATTTATGAAAAATTCATTTGTAAATTCATTCAAGAACAGATCACAGATATTAACTAAATTAATCACTAAAACTATTCAACATGCCCAATTTACCAACTAATCTGGTAAATGTGGATTCGTCAAGTGGTTTAGTGAAAATATCTGCTATTTGTTCTTCTGTTGGAACAAAAAATAGTTCAACAGTACCATTCATGACGTGCTCTCTAATAAAATGATACCTGATGTCAATGTGCTTTGTCCTCGAGTGCTGCACAGGGTTGTTGGTGATGGCTATTGCACTTGTGTTGTCACATAAAATAGGAATCTTGTTCAATACAGAGCCATAGTCTCGTAGTTGGTTCCTAATCCACAAGATCTGAGCACAGCAGCTTCCAGCAGCAATATATTCAGCCTCGGCCGTTGAGTTGGAAACTGTTTGCTGTTTCTTGCTGTACCATGAGACTAGCCTGCTTCCTAGGAATTGACAACTTCCTGAGGTGCTTTTCCTATCAACAACACTTCCTGCGTAATCTGAATCTGTATATCCAACAAGGTTAAAACCAGATTCTTTAGGGTACCAAATACCTAGATTTGGTGTTCTCTTAAGATATCTTAAGATTCGTTTAACAGCAACGAGATGAATATCTCTAGGATCCGCTTGGAACCTTGCACATAAATATGTAGCATACATAATATCTGGTCTACTTGCAGTAAGATAGAGTAACGAGCCAATCATACCTCTGTAGCTTGTGACATCTACCTTAATGGAGTTTTCACATGGTCTAAGCTTGACAGCTGTAGTTGATGGAGTCCTTGCTGATGCAGAGTCCTCTAGATTGTATTTTTTGAGGAGTTCCTTGAGATACTTGGATTGACAAATAAATGTTCCATCTAACCTTTGATTTACTTGTAATCCAAGGAAGAACTTCAGCTCTCCCATCATGCTCATTTCAAACTTGCTGTGCATTAACTTAGCAAATCTCTTACGGAGATTATCATTAGTAGACCCAAATATTATATCATCCACATAGACTTGGACTAATATAGTATCATTCTTATGTTTTTTTAGAAAAGAGAGTTTTGTCTATGACACCTCTTACAAAGCTATTTTCAATAAGAAATTCAGAGAGAGTGTCATACCATTTTCTTGGAGACTGTTTTAGCCCATAGATAGCCTTGAAAAGAAAGAAGACAAAATCCAAATGATCTGGATCTTCAAAACCAGGAGGTTGCTCTACATATACCTCTTCATCCAGCTTTCCATTCAGAAAGGCGCTCTTGACATCCATTTGATAAACTTTAAAGTTTGAAAATGCTGCGAATGCCAGAAATATCCTGATGGCCTCAAGTCTAGCCACTGGAGCATAGGTTTCATCATAATCAATGCCTTCAGCTTGAGAATACCCTTTAGCTACCAGTCTTGCCTTGTTTCTTGTAACCACACCATCTTCATCTAGTTTATTCCTGAATACCCACCTAGTACCAACAGCTTTCTTGTGTACATGCCTAGGTACCAGTTTCCAGACTTGTTGACTTTCAAACTGATTGAGTTTATCTTACATAGCAATCACCCAATCTGGATCAGTCAGTGCTTCTTCAATTTTCTTAGGTTCCATCTCAGAAAGAAATCCTGAGAACAGACACTCATTTTGAGTAGCACGTCTAGTTCTGACTCCAACATCTGGATCACCAATAATCAACTCAAAAGGGTGAGCTTTATTCCAGACAGTCTGTCTTGGAAGATTTGATCTTGATGATTCACCTTGAAATTCATTGTGATGTTGTGTCCTACTAGATGATCCTTCAGCATCTCCCCCTGAGTTGTTGCCATGTTGACTTGAAGATTCTCCGTCAGTAGCAGTGGTATTTCCATTGTTGCCAAAGTTTCCATCACTATTACCTTGAGTATCATCAGGATTAACAGGTTCTTCACCAGCAACAACCTCAGGTTCTTGACCATGTTCTGATTCTGAATCTGACATATCATCAAACTTCAGTTTCTCAGAAGGATCTTCAGTTTGGATACTAGGGAGTTTAGTGTCATCAAATGTAACAATGACACTTTCAGTTACTTTGTGTTGATCAATGATATACACTCTATATGATCTTCTTCCATATCCAACAAAAATACCCTCATATGCCTTTGCCTCGAACTTACCACGACGATCATCTCCATCCTTGAGCACGAAGCATCTGGCACCAAATACATGAAAGTATTTGATAGAAGGTTTCTGTTCATTCAAAATCTCATAAGGAGTTTTCATGAAGTCTTTGTTGATTAGAGTTCGATTCTGAGTATAACATGCAGTATTGACAGCTTCAGCCCAAAAGTACATTGAAAGACCTGCTTCACTTAACATCGTTCTCGCAGCTTCAATCAATGTACGATTCTTCCTTTCTACCACTCCATTTTGCTAAGGGGTTCTAGGAGCTGAAAATTGTCTGGTAATCCCTTTGTCTGTACAGAATCCATTGAGAAGTGCATTCTTGAATTCTGTCCCATTATCTGACCTTATTGCTCTAACAGGGACGTTAGAATCTAACTCAATCATCTTGATATGATCAATCACAACTTGTGGTGTTTCATCCTTAGAGTGAAGAAATAAAACCCACGTATACTTGGAATAGTCATCAACTATCACAAGACAGTAACACTTCTTTGACATAGAAAGGATATTAACTGGACCAAATAAATCCATGTGCAATAATTGCAGAACACCAGTTATGGAAGATGTGTCAGTGCCTTTGTGACTTGCTTTCTTTGACTTTCCTTTCTGGCAAGCCTCACATAGTCCTTCTGGAGAGAATTCCAGCTGAGGCAGACCTCTTACCAATTCTCTTTTGACAAGAGAATTCATTGTTTTGAAATTGAGATGAGAAAGTCTCTTGTGCCATAGCCAACTCTCATCTGACGATGCCTTTGCATATAAACAATTGACTTCAAGATTGCTTCCAGAGTTCATGTCAGCTACGAACAGATTTCCTTTCCGGATTCCCGTTAAGGAGGGTTTTTCACTTTTCTTGTGCAGAATCTGACACTTCAGCTTGTCGAATAAAACATTGTAGCCGTTGTCACAGAACTGACTAATGCTAAGCAGATTGTGTTCAAGTCCTTGCACAACATATACATTTTCAATGATAACATTTCCAGCTAGCAAACAGCCATATCCCTCCGTTAAACCTTTGCTGTTATCTCCAAAGGTAACCACTGGGCCAGCTTTCTCAACCACATTTGATAGCAGGGCTCTATCTCCGGTCATATGTCTTGACGATCCGCTGTCAAGAATCCACACTACCGGTTGTACCTGTTTAATGCCCTCTTTTCTTGACGATGAGGTGCTTGCATTACTAGCCATGAGAGCAAGATTCCCAACTTCTTCATCTTCACTGTCAGTATCATCCCAGCTTCTTCCCTTTGCCAGGTACGCCCTTTCAGATTTACTCTTCTGATTAGAATCGTAAGAGTTCTTCCTAGCTTGTTTTGGCTTCCTGCATTCTGTGGCAAAGTGTCCCAACTCATTACAGTTGAAGCATCGAATGGTGCTTCGATCAACCATCCCTGTTTTATACCCACCACTGCTGGTGTTAGAGGATGAAGATCCACCTTTATGGAATCTGTTGTAGTTGGACTTGTACTTGAACTTGGGATTCCTTTTGAATCTGACATTTGAGAATCTCTTGACAATCAGGGCCATTGACTCATCCTCCAATTGCTCCAGTTCTTCCAAGGAATAATAATCATCTCCTGATTGATTTGTAGTAGGAGAATCAAATTCTGCTACTATCACATTATCTTCAACCTTGGAAGACTGTACCATTCTTTCTGACTGTTGAGATTGTTGTTGATATTGTGGTTGTTGTTGTTGTTCATCAGCTACTAGAGCAGTAGACGTGCTGACCACTCTTCCTTTCCCGTAAACTTCCTTCTGCTGAATCTGCTCCAACTCATAAGTCTTTAACAAACCATAGAGCCTTTCCAAAGAAATCTCACTCAGATCTCTTGCTTCTCTTATGGCAGTGATTCTATGTTCGAGATGAGTTGGCAGTGTTAAAAGGAACTTTTTGTTGACCTCCCTGATGGAATAGTATTTGCCATTAATGTTCAGGTTGTTGATCAATGCATTGTACCTCTCAAACACTTCAGTGATTCCTTCTCCTGGATTGGATTTAAAGTATTCATACTCAGAGGTTAGGATTTCTAGTTTGTTCTCCCTAACTTCCTCTGTGCCTTCATTAATAATCTCAATAGTTTCCCAGATATGTTTGGAATCTTTACAATTCATCACATGTCTATTCATCAGGGGATTAAGGGAATCTACTAAGATTAATTGAAGGCTAGCATCCAGGGAAGCTTCTTCTATTTTAGCAGGAGAGAAGTCCTCAGGATCCTTCACATAAGTTCTCGCTTTGGTGATCACCACATCATTTTCTATTACCTCTGGTTCCATAACCATAGGAATTTTTGGACCCTTCTTCAACACTTGCAAATATTTGGGATTAGCAACCTGTAAAAACAGTAGCATCTTCTTCTTCCACATAACATAATTTTCTTTATCGAAAAG
Organism: Apium graveolens; assembly: GCF_009905375.1. Classification (NCBI taxonomy): domain Eukaryota; kingdom Viridiplantae; phylum Streptophyta; class Magnoliopsida; order Apiales; family Apiaceae; genus Apium; species Apium graveolens. The sequence continues at coordinate 120,751 of NW_027417967.1, forward strand.
TGGAATTTTAACGGTTCCAACTTTTTGTGTAGTCATTATGAATTTTTTGAGTGAATAAAAAATTCAAGAAGTGAAAGAAACACAAAAGTCTAGGATCTAGATTTGTACGTTAATCAGAAGGCTCTGATACCAATTGTTAGGTCCCAATTTGTTTGTAGAAGGGGGGGTTGAATGCAAACAATACCGTTTAATCGAATAAAATGCGGAATAAAATTGTGAAACAAAATTCAAGTTAAATAAAACTTTTATTAAACTTGAAAGGTGTTACAACTACGGTATCGGTTACAAGGGATTAATCTCAAATCAATTATTACAAATCTAGAATAAATTCGACATGAACTTTTTCTATTTTTGTAATTAAAAGATCAAATGCTAAATGTGATTTGAGATTAAGTTCTAGGGATTTTAATCCGCTAGATTGATACACAAGAACAAGATAAGTATTTCTAGTTGATTGGATTTAACTTTACAATCTAGAAATTGATCTTGAAGTTGCAGATGAGATGAAATATTTTTCTGCTCCTTTTTCTTTTGTTCTTGAGTTTGTGTTCTGTTTGATTCATCTTGTAAATAATAGACTTCTGCTCCTTTTTATCAAACAGCCGAATGTAAACATGTACTGGCATGACAATCTTCTTTGGCCAGCAAGACTTTCGGAATGACAAAATTTACAACTAGCAAGACAATTAAAATGAGCTAGCAAGACTTTCGGTATGACTATTGATTGTCATACCGATTGTCATATTAGTTCAAATAAATTGTCTTGCTGAATTAATAACAGATTTTAATCTAAACAGAAATTCTAATAAGACAATTAAATGTATTGGCATGACTTTCGGTATGACTATCAATTGTCATACCGATTGTCATACTAGTTCAAATGAATTGTCTTGCTGAATTTAAGCAGATTTTAAACCAATTAAAATCTTGTAAATCCTTAATATTAATTCTAAATTAATTAATCAATTTAATTCAATTAATCAATAAATTAATCTTTGCAGATATAATTTATTTTCTTAATTAAATTATATGACTTAATTAATTAATAGAGAATTAATACTAACCCTGAGCAGCATCCATTCTTCTGACAATCTTCTGAAAGTCACTGAGACTTATGAATCAATTCCGCCACTTCAATGCTGACACTCGATGTACTGTCTGGTTCATGAGTGACTAACTTCCGTGACGTTTCTTCATGTCTTGACTTTGATATTCTGATTGAATCCTTGTAATAAATGATACCCTGACGAGATCTCTGTCACTTGATTAAATCCACGATCTTGATTTATATCACTGAGGCATGATCAAATTCTTGAACTTCTTCCAGTGAATCTTCAAGTCTGCAGATGAACAATGTTTCTTTATTCTTTGACAGATGTTAGTTTGTGAGATCTCTCTGATGATAGATCCACTATTTACTTATTACATTCTTATTTGAGTTGAGTTAAATACTCGAATAAACGAGTAGGCTATGACATATGCCTTTCAATTTTATATAAACATACCATTACTAATTAAATACTTTAAACACACATTACCAATTAAATTTTAGGTGGAAGCACATACCATTGGACAATATTTTTTTTTAATTTTTTGGTATTTGGCAACCTTTTGAATTTTATACTTCATCAATATTTTCGAATGATTTGAAATATATGTCGTGATAAAATATCACATATAAGTAACAAGTGAGTTAAAAAGTAACTAATTATTATATATAATCAACAAGTATAGTTTTCATACCTGCCCTTTGTTCTCATCTTTCTTTTACTCCCTTTTTTCTTTGTGGTGGCTTTTTCAACAGTGGAAAATTTTCTATTGATAGGTGGACGACCTTTACTTCTAACAACCACTTGATCAATTGTTTGGATGCTCACTGTCTATGCTAATTTTTGTTCCACCGTCTTCAGAAGGTTGAGCATCATCAACATTAGCATTAGTATGACTATCAACAAATTCTAAACTCAACACATGATTATGCTTCAATTCAAGAGAATTCACTGCACAACTTTTATGAGGTAGTTAATTTTCAGTAGAAACATAGAAAACCCTTCTTTTTTAGAATAATTTTCATAATATTCAATGACTTGTTCATATGTCATATCGATCTGTATCGATCTTTATATCGAAAACCCTCCTTTCGATCTTTATATCGATCTGTATAACATATGTCACAACAAGTCTTCTTACTATTTTCTTTGTAAAATAACATGCGATCATTCTCGCAAGCATCAATCTTTTCATATCCCATGTTCAATCCACTAATCATCTTTTTCACATCATAATAGGTGTGAGGTAGACTGTGTTTCTCGGGAAGAACTGATCCAATGAGTTGAAGTAACTCATCAAACCCCTTATTACTACAACTATTTTTGTTCTTAAAATACAACAACTTGTTCACGAATGATAAAGTGGTAGAACTAGAACAATTTGGATAAAGTGGTTCAGAAGCACCATCCAACATGTCATAAAACTTTTTTGCTGTTGTATTGGGTTCCTCCTCACCATTCCAAAATCTTTCATGTGCATCTGCGAAGTCTCTAAGCATATCACTTGCATCATACATATCATCATCTCTATGACGAGTATTACCCGAACATGTTTCAGGTTCAACCCGAGAGTTATGCTTCTCACCATGAAAATACCATGTAGTGTATGACTCCATAATACCGTATCGATACAAATCATAAGTTACATTATCGGGTAACTTTTGCCATATATTTCCACACTCCTTACATAGGCATTTTATCCTCCCCTGTGAATCAACCTCATCACTTTTTAAAGCAACTCTAATGAAATTTTGAACACCAAGTTTGTATTCCTCCGTTATATTATTCCTCGCATCGAACCTCCTATGCATCCAACTACGGTCGAATGACATCTACAAATATCACATAAAATTTAATTAGTCATTGTGGTTACATGCCAAACTAAGAAACTTATTTGTTCTTGACGAAACTAATTAATAGCCAAGTTTAATTAACCTACCAATATCAAAAAATTAAACAAACACATCATTAATATAATTAATAACAACAATCTATACAACACTTTATATTTTCAATTATTTTAACGTACTCAAGAACAAGTAATAATCACACAAATATTTTCTAAGTAAGTAAGAATGTTATCATCATTTTATATAAAAAAATATGTAATATTGACATAATTGACAAAATTGATATAAATATTGCAACAAGATCTAAAATAAATATGAAATAAAACTTACTTGTACATGTAAATTTGAAAAATTGGGGCTCAATGGAGAAAAAGATATGAAGGAAAATGGTGAAAGAGGCAAAAAAAATGGAAACTGTCGAAAAGAAATGATATTGACAGTAGGGTTTACAAATGCATTAAACAAATTCAACCACATATGGTTGAAAATGGTAGTTAGGTATGATAATTAATACAACCACCAGTGGTTTATTAAAACAAAACGCTTCCGGTTGGTTTTATAAATTCAACCGGTTGTATTTTCGGTTGAATTTGTAATTTGGTGGAAAATTCCCCCAAAATAAAACGTGTTTTTTACAATTTCAACAAAATTTGGTTGAATTTAGCTATAGTTGAATTTAATCGGTTGAATTTATTTTTTGGAGGGAAGTTTCCCTCCTGTTAAAATTTTAGCTTATACAAAATCAACCGGATACGGTTGAATACACCCCGGTTGAATATACCCCGGTTGAGTTTAGACTTTTTGGCGGGAATTTTTCCGCGCAGTGATTTTTTTTATTTCCCAAATTCAACCGGATACTGTTGGATATAATACGGTTGAATTTAGTCAGTTGAATTTAGTTTTTTGGAGGGAATTTTTCCGCGCAGTGAATTTTTTGATTTCCCAAATTTAACCGGATACGGTTGAATATAATACGGTTGAATTTAATTGGTTGAATTTAGTTTTTTGGAGGGAATTTTCGCGCCTTGCGAAATATTGTTCTAAACAAATTCAACCGTATCCGGAGGCATTTAATAACGGTTGTATTTAATCGGTTGAATTTAATATCGGTTGAATTTAAGTGGTTGAATTTAAAGTCGGTTGAATTTATTCAGTTGAAATTAGGGCTCGGTCAAAGTAGTTACGCTGTTGACTGTAAATTAAACAAGATCCGGTTGAATTTATCGCCGGTTGATTTTAATCGGTTGAATTTTAGCCCCTTTTTCCATTAGTGCCTGAAGATAGCATTACAATTGACCTTCACATTAATGTCATCTATAACCCAATATTCAGAATTTTTAGTTCATCAACTAAAATTAGAGGAACAAATGCCCCCAAACTATGAATAATCCTTTGTTGTGAAAAATAAGTACCTGTGATATTCACCAGCGTCTTAGTTTCGATGAAAGAAATCCTGATATTCCAAAAAATCATATAAATCCTTTCCAACAAAACCAATACCAAAAGATATACATACTTTAAACAAAACATAATCACACTCAAGAAGATTTGGGACAACCTTGATAACAAAGTACCAGAAAGATCTTACCCAAAAAGGATTAGATCCCACCCATAAAAGATGTTTATTCGAAATTTAAAAAAAAAATAAAATAAAATAAAAGAGAAGATGGAAGAGTGAAAATGATTAAACGGTGAAAGGGGATTGTAGATATGCGGAATGGAGAATAGAAAAGATGATTAAAATTCTAAATCTGAAAATGGAGGCCGACTGTCGATGAAGAGAGTACTAGGTTCGAGAGGTTGTGCAAGTTTAATTACTTTTAATTGTGTGACCCGTGAGGTTTACACAGTGCGCACCCGAATAATAGCAGTTGCGGCTTTCCTAGAATTAAAATTTTTTTACGGAAGAAGTGTGATTTGATTTGGTGGAAGGAGCTGAGAAACATCAGAAGTTAGACGGAGAATAAAATTGCATACATTTTAATTTTTTTTTTCTTTTTTCAAATGAATTTTTTGTAAATAATTTTCATTACAATATTGCAGAAAATATTTATGGGGATAGCAACGTGAAGTTTTATAAATATATATAAAAATAATGACGACGAGAATATTATTTCAAAAATATGAGTGAAACTATACTTATATGGATTTATAATTATTTGTTTTGATTTTGTTTACATTAAAATTCAACTATTTTATACAAAATTATAATATATGTAATGTAACCTTTCTTGTAATATATAATATTATAATTTATTTTGTAAGTACTGTTTTATTATTAAAATAAAAAATTTATAATTGTTTTTTGTGATATAGAATATTTTAATTTTTGTGAGTAGAACTTGATTATTTGTAAGTAGATAATTTTGGTGAAATTTTAATAATAATATATAAAAAAGAAAAAAGAACATTAAAAACAAATAATAAAAAGACGAAAATGAATAGCAGGTATATAAGTATAGTGACCGACAAATGTCAGAGAGTTGATGCTTCAAAAATTATGTAGCCAATTCTGTACAATTTATTATTTGAAAATAAGTCCAAAATCCAAAACGCTATTTCTGTTAGTGTTTGATTATAAATTTACCTAATTTTTTTTGCATAGTTGGAATTTTCCTATTTATAACAATTATGTGTGATATCTGGAGCTTGGAGTTGGAGTGCAAAGGCTCGTTAACAACAAGAAAGATATTCGTCAAAGAAAATATATAGCTAGAGAAAAGGATAACTTATTAAGATGAAATTTTTCCCCAACTTTAATTTATTTTATTTGTCATGGCAAATAATGGATCGTCATATAATTATTTGAATGACTGATTAAAAATGCATCATTGTTATAGTAATAGATTATTAAATTTAAGTTAATTTTTAGTTTGAAAAAAATAATTCTCAAATATATAGTTTAATATATTTTTAATTAAATTTGTGTCTTAAATATATTTATATATTAGTATAGTCGCTCAAGTTGTTTGCATGCCCCGTAAGATTTACCCAGTAAAGGTTACTGTAATAAAAAAAATTGAATTTATATTTTAAATATAAGAATAACACCCATACACCCATTATCGGTTTGATGCCCCTATCCAAGGCGGTTTTCTAAAGGAAAATATTAGAGGTAACAAATTAATTCCCAAAAAAGTTATAAAATGCCCCATGTCTAAATTGGTTAATTAAAAATGGACCCCTGTAATTTTACAATCAATAAAATCATTTCATAATGCTACATAAGTCATTACACATTATTTTATAACAATTTTTTATACCATTTTTTGTGCAGCATTACTTCTAAAGGGCCGACAGTATTTGTTCAACCAATGCTATTCTTTCTACTGTAATGGAACGAATTTTAGATGTACAATACTACAAACTATATGCAAGTAGATGAAAAAAATAACATTATCCTGGGCACCAGATTTGAAAGTTGTGCAATAATATAATAAGTTATATTTGTATTATAGTCTACCTACAAATGTGAAGGGTTGCTAATAAATGAGGTCTAATGTGATGGCCTATGTATGCACATGACCACAAAATGTTTAGGATCTGTATGTGACCAATTATTTTGGTCAAGAAAGTCCACTTGCACATAGTCTATATATAAACAAGTCTCTGGACATGCTAAACTATCATCAAAATTAATCAGACACATCTAACCAACATTATTATTATCATTCTAAAATGAGTTTTGTAACATTCTTTTGCATAGTTCTCTCGGTTTTGACTGTTTTGAGGCCTGTTAATAGTGTAAAGAGTTGTGATTTTCCAGCTATTTTCAACTTTGGAGATGGAAATTCGGACACTGGTGCATTTTCATCGGCTTTCAGTGGCACCCCAGCTTTTTATGGTCAGACATTCTTCAATGGAACAGCTGGAAGATCTTCTGATGGACGCCTTATCATTGATTTCATAGCTACAAGCTTGGAGAAACCATTTCTCAACGCTTATTTGGATTCCTTGGGCACCACCTTCTCCCACGGAGCCAATTTCGCGCAACTTTTAGCTACCATTGGAGTTCCCAAGTTGGTTCTTCCCAGGGACTCGCCACCTTTTGGTTTTAGTCCTATGTATCTTGGTGTGCAGTTCTCTGAATTTGCACAATTTATCGAAAGATCGCAGAAAGTCAGAACCCAAAGTAATGCAGCTGCATTGTTTGTTATTCATGTAGTTTTACATTCCGCTAGTTACAATTTGAATTTTTGAAATTATTGTTTGTTGTTGTAGGTGGAGTGTTTGCAAGGTACATGCCAAAGAGTGAATCTTTTGCAAAAGCTTTATACACTTTTGACATGGGCCAAAACGACCTCGCCCAAGGACTCTTCACAGGCATGTCTATAGATCAAATCAAGCAAAGTTTACCTGATCTAGTCAACAGTTTTACAGATATTTTGAAGGTAATTTTCACTACTTTGTTTAGCAAAAGCATTTACTGAACACAGCTGATTGTATATATGTTACTACTGATGGCAGAATATGTACAATTTAATGGGAGCAAGAACATTTTGGATCCACAATACCGGACCCCTTGGTTGTTATCCATATATATTGACAATCATTCCAACAACAGACGTCGACAGTGCTGGATGCTCAAATGCCGTGAATGAATTAGCTCAAACCTTTAACTCTGTATTGAAAAAGGCGGTTGATCAACTTCGGGTGGACCTTCCTTTAGCTGCAATAACTTATGTTGACATTTATTCCGCATATTACTCTCTCTACATGGAACCACAAGTATATGGTATGTGTAAGCTGATTAGGTAGTTATATTATATATTGAGTGTGATAATGTTAGAATAACAATATAAGATCCTGGAAAGGGTCTTCCTCTAGCGACCGGTTCCTTAACAGATACGGTTCAAAGGTGTATATATGCTAATCTTAATTATGGGCAATAATATTGCAGGATTTGAGTTACCTCTAGAGGCTTGTTGTGGGTTGGGAGGAGCATATAATTTTGGGGCAGCAACATGTGGAGCTTCAGCTACGGTGAATGGAAGTCTAGTGACTGCAGGACCATGTGAAAACCCATCAAAAAGAATAAATTGGGACGGATTCACTTACACAGAAGCAGCTAATCAAATTATCTTTGGAAAGCTAGCTACTGGATTATATTCTGATCCACCAAACTCACCCAAAAATGCATGTCGTAAAGTGAGCTCACAGTTCAACCATGGAGGCTTAAGTATTTTGGATTAGATTATCAAATATATGTTTTCTACTAAGCTAGCAATTTCTTAAGTTCTCCATCGGTATTCTATTCTGTAATCGATCAGCAGATTTGAGTTTCTGGTATGTTTAACTTCAATAACAAGTTTATGCTATACAAAAATATAAAAAGGCTCCTTCAAATTCAAAATACATCAGTTTAACTTGATGGAATTTAATTTGTAATGATCACAAACATCTTTCTATCTGTATAGTGATTGCCAAAATTTATTTCATTTGTTAAATCAAACCTTTGCATATATTGTTCAAAGATAGATATAAATTATGGTTTGATTGTGAGTACATTAAAATTCATACAAATTTTGAATTAAAAATGATGAACTAATTATATTATAGTCCAATTTACGCCGACGGACGGACTAATGTAACGGGGAGCAACCGTGAATTCTATAGTTGCTGCAAGGTAGAAGCCAATGTCTATGTTTTGAGTTTCAAGACCATCTGTCCTGTCCTAATTGTTGGTGTATGATAAATAGTGAGTATCCTCTGTCCTAATTGACGTCAATAATTCTGGTTGGTATGGGAGACGGACCGTGGGACGCAATGCAGGAGTTTGATGATAACATAACTCAGCGTGCATTTGACAATTTACAGGTAATTTTAATAGTATGTTCTGAAATCTGAAGAACTAACAGTTCTCTTTATCATCTCAGCTTTCCTGTATATATGGGGTTCTCATTTGCTTGCATGAACATGATCCCTGCTCTTTTAGTCTTCACCCCAGAAATTCATTATCATTATTTGTAGTTTTGTCATATGCGCCTTATAATAAGGCTACTACTATATAGCATGTGCTTCAATCAAGAGCTTCTCCTGCTGCCTTAAGATTAAGGGGAGTTAGTTACTTATATAAGTATCAGAGGGTAGTTTAGGGAGGGGTTAGGGTTCAAATATTCCGCCTTCAATTATTAAAATTTTGTTGGGAGTGTCACTACGTGAAAAACTGGAATAGACATCACACTTTTTACATCAGTTACCAAAAAAACCGATGTAAAAACAATTTTTGACATCAGTTGCTCTCAAACCGATGTGAAACAACATTATTCATATCAGTTTCATGGCCGACCGTTCTTTTTAAAAAATTAAAAAAACACGGAACAAATTGTTCCCCCTTTAAAACTAAAAAAACACGGGGGAAATTTTTAATTAAACAAAATTCATTTCCCTCCCTTCTCTCTCACTGCTCTCCCTCCCCGACCTCTCTCTCTCGGTACACTCTCCCTCCCCAACGTCTCTCTCTCTCTCTCTCCATCTCCGTCTCCGTCTCTCAGCTCTCAACTATCACTCTCCCCTCTCTTTCACCTCTACCCATTACAAGCACTAAAACAATGTTAAACCCTCTAATTACAGATCGAGCAAGAAGGTTGACATGCAGCCCTAAGAAGTGTTCATACAACCCGAATCAAGCAAGTTTTACACAAATCGAGCTCTGTTTTACCGAAATCGAACCCTAATTTGTAAGTGTATTTTCAATTAAATTTGATTTTTTGGGACTTTTGATTGGTGTGTGTGTCTTACAGTCGGATTATTACTGAATTTGTGTATCTTTGTGAATTGATGTGTATGCATTGTTTTTACTTGTGTGAAATGGGGCTTTGTTGATATATTTGTGCTAATGTTATTTAAAATGATTGTAATCCTCTTTCTTTTTTGATTGTATGTTTTAAAATGTGTATGTATTTTAGTAATCCTCTTTCTGTTTTGATTGTCTGTTTGTGCTGATATGGGGCTTTATTTTTTTTATTTATATAAACTGTGCAATTTATGGAAGGCAGTTGTGTTGTCACTACTAGAAAAAGTAGAATAGACATCACCTCTTAGACATCAGTTGCTTTTTTGACCGATGTAAAAGGTGTTTTCTACATCGGTTTTTGGCAACCGATGTCTTTTGTTGTTATAAACATCAGTTTTTTAGCCCAACCGATGTTATATGTCTGTTTTAAAAAAATTAATCAACACACCTTCCCCGTTCCCCCCTTAACCAAATTATTCATTCCCTCCAAGTGTTTCCCCCTTTTTTCACCCACATCTTCCCCCTCTTTTTTATTAAAAAAAATAAAAATTAAAATCAAAAACTGAAAACAAAAACAAACAAAAACAAAAAACGTATTCATCATTTCATCACTCTCTCATCTCTCAGTTCATCACTCTCTCATCTCCCATTTTATCCCTCAATCAGCTCTCATTTCACCTTCCTCTCGTTTCTCTTTCTCACTCACTGAAACTCACCCCTCTATGAAGAAACCTAAATATCACCTCTGGCTCTCAGTCATCTCTCCCGACTATTTTTATGTGTTTTGTGTGCTCTCTGTGCTCGCTCTCTATGCTCTCTCACCTCTCTCTTTTGGACAGAGTTTGAATTGGGTAAGGTCAAGTCTGAGTTTAAAGGTTAAAGATGTGAGATTAAAGCTTGGAGGTCGAGCATAAATTGGGTAAGATTAACCCTAATTTTTCACTTAGAGGTTTCATTTTAAAACCCTATTTTTTAAATGATTGGTTAAATGTTTGAATTGAGCATGTTAATCTTTTATGCTTTTAGTTGAGTAATTGCTTGAATTATGTATGTGGGTATCAATTCTGATGTATATGTGGGTATATGTTTTTGTTTTGATTTTTGATTTATAAGTATTTATATTATTCTGTCACCCTTTATACAATACTGAGGAATCACGAAATTAGTTTAATTTATATAGTTGATCCGAACATTCATATTCTATTTCCAATTAATCGAGTTCTTTCCTGTTGGAGCATAACGATGCTTCTGATTTTCTTACTTATACAAAATGGCGACTGGTTGATTTTTAGTATCCATATATAATGATAGTGAGAACACATATATGTTTGAGTTTGTATTAGAAGGCTTCACTACTTGTAATATGTACTTACTTATCCCTTTCCTGTTATTGATGTCTTCTTTGTCATTGCAGGTGTTTGTTAAGGGAGTGGACAAGGACGACGTAGTACTAATGGCTGCAAGAGCATCGAGGTTAGAGAATCAAGATGCAATTGATGCTGCTATCGTTACAATATTGGCAGACCCTAAACAGGTATTTTTAGATGTTTTTAGATAATAGAGATGCGAAGCAGCTAAATTATACTTGAATTCATGTTTTACTGAAGGCACGAGCTGGAATAACTGAGATCCATTTTCTGCCATTTAATCCAACTGACAAAAGAACAACACTGACATACATTGACAAAGCTGGTACAATGCATAGAGTTAGTAAATGTGCACCAGAGCAGGTAAAACTAGTTCTTGTAGTCTAAAGGTATCGGAGAAATTTCAGAGAATGCATTTGATAAGTTTGTTTGGTCTGGTGTTATGTAGATTCTTGACCTGGCACACAACAAAATCCAAAATTTAAAAGAAGGTACATTCAGTAATTGACAATTTTGCAGAACATGGACTTCGATCACTGGGGGTTGCTCGTCAGGTAACTGATAAAGATCTCATAGACAATAGCTTAAGTACTTTTGATGCAAATGTTTATGTTAGTGTACTTAATTTTTTTTTCGGTTTTTTTCTACAGGAAGTGCCTGAGCGCAACAAAGACAGTTTTGGCGGGCCTTGGGAGTTCATTGCACTTCTTCCTCTCTTTGATCCACCGCGTCATGATAGTGTTGAAACAATTAGAAGAGCTCTGGAACTTGGTGTCAGTGATATTCTCCATTAGTGGTTGCAATTTCAAAAATCAGGTACTATGATATCGTATTTGTTTAAGTAAATATTTTATGTGCTTATCTATACAGTGGTAAAAGCATGGAGAATGCTATGCGTGCTTGTTGCAAAGGAATAAAGATTGGGAAAATTCTAATCCATCGTGATGGTGATAATGGTAAACAGGTATAGTGTTCTAATTTCTAAATTTATTTCTTTGAGTGTGTTTAACACTTTTTGCTGTTGAATTTTTTGCTCCTTGGTTTTTGAATAACATTCATTTGTATATTTACAGCTTATATACGAAAAACTTCCAAAAGATATCTCAGAACGACATGTCTTGCTCTTGGATCTAGTTCTTAGAACTGGTAATATTTGTTGCATATCAAGAGAGTGAGGGAGGGGGATTCCTTTTACTTTCACTTGTTTTATGAAGTTATTACAAAATAACAAACTTCATTCTTTTATTGAAGGCAACTCAGCCAACCAGGCGATTGAATTACTCATACAGAAGGGAGTTTGGAGATCGTTACTTAGGTACCGATGATTGATTACTCAGAAGAGTGATATCAGCAATTATCTTGGTGTTTACTCTCGAAGGACGTACCACACCAGCTTATGTAACATAGAGTTAGAGACTGTAAATGTAGATCAACTCGTGCACACAAGTGAGTTTGTATTTTGTCTTTTATCTAGCAATTATGTTGGAGAAAGCTTTGAGTTTTGCATATATATATAAAATCTTTGGCTACTGCATGAGGAATGTGATGTATGATATTCTTAATTGTTTAATGGTATTATTAACCCAGAAACCTGACAGTTTAAGTTTGATTCTGGCATTCAAGTGTTTGGGACCCGTACATATGATTATTGTCATCATACGGAACGAGGCTACATGAGCTTTACTAAGGAGTGGGAAGATGCAGAAGAACGAGGGCGTTCCTCAAATGATATTTTACATGCTATTGTCAGTACCAAGTCAAATTCTTTGTATAGACAGTAGTAGAATATATGAATGGATATGTGTAGTACTTGATATTTGGATTAGACGAATCTGTTGTACCTGATGTTTGAATATTGATTGTTAGATTTATAGATGACTGGTATTATGCAGCAATTGGTTTTGGTACTTCATTGGTTTTTGGAATCTATAGTTTTAAAATATGCATTAATAAAACAGGTACAAACATCATTACAATGGAAAATGATGTCTGTCAAAGCTTAATACATCAGTTCTAGTGGACCATTAACAACAGTAAAAACTGATGTTAAATACTACAACAAAAAAAATTATTAAAACAAAAAACTGATGTTATTAAGTATTATAGACATCAGTTTGTTACAAATAGACATCGGTTACTAATTAAGAACCGATGTCAAAGGTATTGTTAACATCGGTTTTTGATGAAAACTGTTGTTACTGGTACTAGTAACATCAGTTTATTGGTTAAATTGAAAGATTTTGCTTAGCTCATATATATTTAAATTGATAAAAATATCATATTCTGATGATATATGAAGATTAGATATGCATGAGAAATTTAATATCAAGATATAGAAATCGGTTTTAAATAAAGAACTGATGTTATATGTTGTATTTAACATCAGTTTAAAACCGATGTTAAATGGGGGGTCTTTAACATCACCCACGAAGACATCGGATTTTTGCATTCATAGACATCGGTTTTTAGCCGATGTCTATTGACGTTTTTCTAGTAGTGTGTGTATGAGCTTGTGAACAAGTTCACAAGTTTAATTAGATATTTGTTAAAAAAGGTATAAAATTAGTGAAAAACATAAGAGATGTTAATGATTTTGAGGAGAACTAGTCGTAATTGTAATTTTGGTATTCGTTAAAAAAAGGTATAAAATTAGTGAAACACAATGTAATTGTATATGGTATGATAGGTTTATCATAATTTGTTAAATGGGTAACCATGATAATTTAATAACTGCCATTATGCGAATAAAATTATACGTAGTTATTATATACTCAAGAAAATGATTAGGTGTTAGTAAATTATGAATTTTTATTTAATATTTGAAATTATGATCAGGTAGGTTATATGGATAAGTTATGGAATTCTGCAGATAGGGATTCATTAGACTATGAAATTGGGGTTGAAAAGTTTTTGATATTTGCTGAAGAAAACTGTAAGGATCCTAAGATGATACCCTGTCCATGTGCACGTTGCTGCAATTTTAAGAAATTCTCGGTAAAAATCATTAGGGGGCATCTATATGAAAAGGGTTTTAGTTTAGGGTATGTCGATTGGATTTGGCATGGAGCTAAAGCTAGCTGTAGGTCATCGGCTGGTAGCACAATGCCACCTCCGTGTTCGGAAAATATTGAACAGAACGTTGAAGAAATTTTGCTGCATTACAGGTAGGTGATATCTGTGAAGCAGCATATAATAACCGAGGTAATTTGGGTGATGATTGTGATACGGATTCAGAGGAGTTTAAGAGGTTTTTGGCCGATGCCGAGCAACCTTTGTTTGAAGGCAGCGATTCTAGTAAATTAGACTCGATGCTCAAGTTACATAACTGGAAAGCAAGATTTGGTATTAGTGATAGCGCGTTTACGGATTTACTTTTTTCCGTTGGCTCCTTACTTCCTAAAGATCACGTCTTGCCAAGTAATGCATACACAACTAAGAAAACCCTATCCGATTTTGGTCTTGAATATATTAAGATCCATGCATGTCTGAACGAATGCATTCTATATAGAGGTGTAAATTCTGATTTTGTCGAGTGTCCCAAGTGCCACATATCTCGCTGGAAGTTAGGCAAGGATGGTAAAGTGAGAGTTAATGTCCCGGCTAAAATTATATGGTATTTTCCAATCATTCCAAGATTTAAACGGATGTTTAAGTCAAATTCTACCGCTGAGCTTCTGTCTTGGCATGCTAACCAAAGAAGTCAAGATGGGTAGATGCGTCATCCAGCCGACTCTCCTTCATGGCGGAATGTCGATTATAAATGGCCAGAATTCGGTAATTAGCCGAGAAATCTTCGATTAGCCATGGCGGCAGATGGTATAAACCCCCATAACAATGGCATGAACAATAGGTATAGCTGCTGGCCAGTAGTGTTGACAACATATAACCTTCCTCCGTGGTTGTGCATGAAAAGAAAGTTCTTGATGTTAACAGTATTAGTGTCTGGTCCGCAAGAGCCAGGTAATAACATTGACGTCTTTTTGCAACCACTTATTGATGATCTCAAAAAGCTCTGGAAAGAAGGTGAACCAGATGTGTACGACGCTCATACTAAATCTTCTTTCACTTTGAGGGAAATATTAATGTGGACAATAAATGATTTTCCCGCTTATGGGAACTTGTCCGGTTGTGTCAACAAGGGTTATATGTGTTGTCCAGTTTGTGACGACGATATCGTAGCCAAGTATTTACCTCATACCAAGAAAATGTGTTTTCAAGGCCATCGTCGATATTTACCTAGGAATCATCCTTATAGGAGGAAAAAGACGGCTTTTAATGGTGAGCAAGAGTTAGGAAATGCTCGTCAAATCCTTTCTGGAGAAGAGGTGTTAAGGCAGCAGGAGCGGATTAAATTTGCTTTCGGGAATGCAGTAAAGAAGTCCAAAAAGGTCGACTGTCCATGGAAGAAAAAGTCAGTTTTCTTTGAGTTAGAATATTGGAAGTTTCATCATGTTCGTCACTGTCTCGATATTATGCACGTTGAGAAGAATGTGTGTGACAATCTTATTGGGACACTCCTAAATATGAAATTTAAAACTAAAGACAGCGAGGCCTCCCGACTTGATATGGTTGAAATGGGCATTAGGACAGATTAGGCTCCACAAAAAGTTGGAGCACGGAGAACGTACCTGCCCCCTGCTGCTTATACTCTTTCAAATGAAGAAAAAAGAAAACTGTTAAAGTCATTATCATCAATGAAACTTCCCTATGGACCTTCATCAAACCTAAAAAATTGTGTCTCGATGCCTGATATGAAGTTATTTGGGCTGAAGTCTCACGACTGTCACATACTACTTCAACAGCTGCTCCCAGTTGCAATTCGTGGAATTCTCCTAAAAAATATCCGGGTTAGCATCATTAGGCTGTGTTTCTTTTTCAATTCTTTGTGCACTAAAGTTGTCGAGGTATCAAAATTGGATAAATTACAGTCATATATAATATTAACCTTGTGCGAGCTGGAGAAAATATTCCCTCCCTCTTTTTTCGATGTAATGATACATCTTACGGTTCACTTGGTTAGATAATTACGTTTGTGTGGTCCAGTTTTTTACAGATGGATGTATCCATTTGAACGGTTCAATAAGGTGCTGAAAAGTTATGTGCGAAACCGTTTATATCCGGAAGTTTGTATAGCTGAAAGCTATCTCGGAGAAGAATCTGTAGAATTTTGCAGCGAGTTTGTTCGGCAGAGTTGCACAACTACAGGTCTTCCGAAGGACAAAGCCAAACTTGATGGTCCGTTATCTCCTGCAATAATAAAGTCAGTCGAAGAAAAAGAGCGAGATGAGGCACACCTACATGTTCTTCAAAACAACTCGGAAGTGTATCCATACATCACGTAAGTTAAATTAATTAACCCTTGTCTCAATCTTCTTTTATTGAGTATTTATGGTATTTCCTTATCAATACTTTTATTTCTAGGATGCACAAGGAATTATTAGAAGAAACCTATCGAGGGAAAAAAAGACCGTGCAATGACTAATCAGAGAGCACAGTCGATTATTTTTTAGTTGGTTTGAAAAAAAGGTCAGTGAAATGATAAGGAATGGAGAAGATGTTCCTGAAATGATAAGATGGCTTGCAGGCAAACCGTCTTTTTTCGTATTGACTTATGAAGGCTTTCTCGTTGATAGGGTTCGATATTTCACAAAAGACCGAGATAATGCGCGGGTGGTCCAAAATAACGACATGTCTTTAGTTGCTAAGACTATCCAAGTGAGTAGTGCCAAGGATTTAAATCCAGTGGAGAGCGATATGACATTTTATGGCGTTATTGAAGAAATTTGGAAGTTGGATTACCGTGCATTTAAGGCTCCGCTGTTCTTGTGCAAATGGGCAAATAGCGATAGAGGTGTCAAGGTCGACGATCTCGGCTTCACACTTGTGGACCTTAGTCGAAAAGGTCACAAAAATGATAAGTACGTATCGGTTGACCAGGTCAAGCAAGTTTTCTATGTCGACGATCCAGTCGATATTACCTGGTCAGTTATATTAACTTCCACGAATCAAGATTACCATAAGGTGTATAATGACGACGATTTAGGGGACACAACACTGGAAAATCCTCCATTCTGCTCTCAAATCCCTAAAGTAGATGTCCCAGTAGATGTAGATGATGATGCAGATGAGCCTAGTCTTGGAAATCAACGAGAGGATGTCGAGGGAATTTGGATTAGAAATTGATTACATTTTGAATTTGGATGTCGATGTTTTTTTAATTAATTTCGATATTTGTATTATTGTGAGAGACAGAAGAATGCTTTTTGGGACATGTTTAAAATTGTACTTTTGCTAAACCCTGGATAATTTGTCTTTGATTTTCAGCTGTTTCATAGTTACAATGCATTTTACATTTGTTACATTCGCGTTATTTCTATATAATTGTCTGCTCCTTATTTTATTTATTTTTTTATGTTTTACTATAATGCATTTAGAACGCTTATTCCCACTGTTGATTATTATATATAGCTAATTATGTACACCATGTATTTTAGGAATTGCAAGCACAGGAATGGGGAAGAAGCAACACAAAACACTGATATCTAAAGAAGTAGTGACAGAGGAGGGCGGTGAGAAAAATGAAGAAAAGCAACTGGAAGTGAAGCAATTGACACCTGAAAAGCAAACTGATGTGAAGCAATTGACACCAGAAAAGCAACTAGATGCTGCACAACCTACAGATGACCCTGGAGAAGATGGAAAAAAGGCAGACTCTGATGTTCCACAAGAGACGATTACAAGTACAGAATCTAGGAAAAGAAAAACTGGAGCAGCACGTGGTGTTTGTGCTATGCACAAGGTCGTGACGAAGAAAGCTCAAGGGCAAAAGTTCAAAAACAGATACAACAGAATCGGAATTCCCATTGGTGACACAAGGCACACCTTGCAGTCTTATATTGGCATGCTGGCGAGGACGATGGTGCCAATTGATCTTGAAAATTGGCTAACAGTGGATGAGGAGTTAAAAGCGAAGATATGGAGTGATGTGCAGGTAAAATAAATCATGTTTATTTTACCTAAATATTGTAACTTATTTAGTATATGAGTTTTTACCTTTTACATGGTTATTTTTTCCTCTCAGGATACTTGCAAAGTAGCTCTGGAAAGTGAGGGGTTGGTCTTAAAGTCAGCGGGTACGAAGTGGAGACAATTCAAGTCTGAATTAACCAGAAAATTTATGAAGCCGTATATTGGAAAGAAGAAGAAGCTAAGCAAGCCCCCTCCAAAATATGCGTATGTTGGCAAGGACTGTTGGAGAAGATTTGTGGCTGTGAGGACCGGTAAAAGCTGGGAGGTATATCTTTCATATTTATATCTTTCACATTTATCGTGGTATATTTGAATTAGTGTTGAATTTAATATATCTTATGAGCAGGAGATTAGTAAACTGCAAAGCGAGCGAAAATATCCACACAAGACCTCAAGGAAATGATATATTGGTTTGGAGGAAGATGAAGTACGGGTTTCTTGCTATCTCTGAAATTTAGTATAGTATTGCACTTATTTTTTAAACATTTTTATTTCTTCATTTTTTAACAGATCAAAGCAGGACGGCTGGCCCCTGAAGAATTACCTGATCGAGCAATTTTCTGGAAAAAAGCTCGTACGCCACCAGACGGAGTTATTGATGAAGAGTTGGCTAAGACATTTGAAAAAATTGTAAGTTCCAGATTTAATTGAACTTCTTTTAATTTTAGTTGCACCGTTTTTCAATTTAATTGCATTTTTAAATTCATATGCAGTTTTAAATTTAATTGTACTACCTTTCAATTTAATTGCATTTTTAATTGCATCTGTTTTCAATTTAATTGTATTTAAAAATTTAGTTGCACTTTTTATTTTAATTGCACTTCTTTTTAATTTTATGTGCACTTCTTTTTAATTTTAATTGCACTTCTTTTATAATTTACTTGCACTGCTTTTTAATTTACTTGCTTTAATTTTAATTGTACATGTTTCCAATTTAATTGCATTTTTAAATTTAGTTTTAATTGTACTCCTGTTTAATTTGTTTAATTTTAACAGGATGAACTACTTGAAAAGAAACACAAGGGTGAGTTTGTACCGTCTGGAAGCGAGGATGTGCTTTCTGTTGCACTGGAAACTCCTGAACATTCTGGTAGAGTTCGAGGAGTTGGAAGCTTTGTAAATCCATCGACGTACTTTAATTTACCGAAAGGGAAAAATAAGAAGAGCAGAGTGAGCAAAGCAGAGTTTGAACAAACAAAGAATGACTTTGAGAAAAGAAATGAGGATCTTATGTTACAGATTGCTGAGCTGAAGAATGCGATGAAGGAAATGGCTAGTGCAGCCAAACTCCACTCACCGATGTTGTCTGATAAGGCAAGTTATCGAGTAGAAGAAAAAGAAGGAGTTGCCGAAATGAAGCAAAAGTGTGGTCTTACTGCTGTACGTGAATTGATGGTTGAAAATAATAATGGTAATGGTGATGACTGTGTGGACATTAATCATTTTGACCCTCCGCCTGGGAAAAAGGTAAAAAAGTATTGTACGTATATCTCTCAATATTTATGTAATTGTTGCCAGACTTATTATTTGACAATGCTTATAAATGTAATTTAGGATCCGCGAAAGTGCGAGCTGGCAGTGGATGTAATTAAAAACAAGGTAGCTTTTGGTATGGTATTCTCCGAGGATGGAATGTCTACGTTAGTACATGGAGTGCCTCTTGAGCCCGGATATGCTCGTGTCCAGGTAGACAGAACCATCAAGGAAGACGCCTTAGTTCCGATACCAATAGCTGGTGAAATAGAGACAGTCTACCAAGCGGTTGGCTCCCTTGTAGCATGGCCTAAAAATTTGATCATCTTCAGTTCCCCCACTACTGAGGTATTTTCTTAAAAATCAGAGAATTATAAATGCATTTTCCTAAAAACTGTTAAGGTTTATGGAATACTTGTTTATTTGTTTGTAGAAAAAGAAGGAAGTGAAGCCAAGGAAAACAAAGATTGTCAATGCGTATCAGAAACTGTCGGCTGAGATGAAGAGTGTGAACCCTATTGACAATGTTCCTCGAAGGTTTATGTTGTTGTACAGACATGCCATGGTCATATTGAAAGAAAGTGGAGACTCGATATAAATACCGTGTGGTGCTGAGGTGTTTGGAGTCGAAAAGGTCATTTTCTTATTGCACGAGAATGTTATGGCCTTGTTGGAGTTTAAAATGATTGGCCAGGGCATAATATCACATATATGGCGTATGTATTTTTTCCTTTTTATTTTTCCTTTCCAATTCATTAATATTATTTTATTTTATTTTTTCGTGAGAACAAATTATGGAGAATGTTTAATTTTTATTTGTAGGTATTTGTATACCAAGGTTCGTAAGAGAAAACTATCCGACATGTATGCATTTGTTGATCCAGTGGCCACTTTTAAGCTCAATGACGATTTTGAAGCTTATATTGTTGAACGGATGAATACAGGAGATTCTCGCATATTCCTCATGCCTCATAATGAGAAGTAAGTTTTAGCGTTTGCAAAATTATAAAAAATTATAAACCGTCTCTATATTTTATAATTTCTTGTTGATTTATTTAACATTAAACATTTATCACTGGATTTTGATTATGATTTGGCAATCAGAAATCTTCATTCTCAACCCCTTGGCCCATCCGACAAATTTTCCAAAATTGGAAGCAACATTAACGCGGTAGTGTTAATTGAACTTTTTTTTATATATGTTTGCTGTCTATTTTTTTTAGAATTTTTTATTTATATATACTGCATGTTTACTCTGTACAGAGCGGTGAGATCTTGTAATGCTCAGAAAGGATTGGTAAACAAAAACCCCAAGATTAAGAACCTTAGCGTAAGTATTCATTTGTGCATATTTGACTGTAGTAGGTTTTTTTTTATAAATTCTTTCTTTTTTGGGATTGATAGATTGTTAATTTTTTGTTGGATTAGGGATCCCCGAAACAACCGGGTGGATACGAGTGTGGGTACGTTGTCATACGTTACATGAAAGACATATTCAAAGATAAAGAAATGAAATTCATTACCAAGGTAATAAATGTACATTTAGCGCAATCTGCAAACACCTAGAATAAATGTACATTTTTCAGGGCATATTTATATTTATAGTATAGTATGCTAATTCGCTGTTTTTGCACTCTGTAAATTTCACAGTGGGCAGCTAAGACTCGAAAGTGCTATACAAGGGAGGAACTTGATGAAGTGCGATTCGAGACTCTTCAATATGTCCAAGAGTTTGTTTAATTTCAATGTTACCAGGGAACAATATTTAGTTTGATCAGTACACTGTCATCTAGTTGGTCGTTCGTTCGTTTGGTTGGTCTTGTAATCTGCTTAAGTAGTCTGCTACCACGCTAGTACCATACTTTGCTGGAAATGACTTGCGTAATTAGACTAGTTATGGCAGATCATGAATTTTGGATATTCGGTCTGACTTGTTTAAATGATTGTTATAACTTTTGTTGGATGATTTGCAAGTTATTATATAACTTTTGTTGCATTTCCGTGCTTGTTTGGTGCTTGATATATAGCTAAAAAGCTTTTAGTGTTTTAGTTTTGGTTTGCGATTAGTCAATTTCAGTTTTGATAGTTTTGGTTTGCGATTGGTTTGGTTTGTGATTGGTAATTTTTGGCTAGTTGAATATGTGAATAATACACATCACTGAAAATGTAAAAACCGATGTCTATGCTAATCAAAAACAACAGGCATATTGTGTTCTTTTGTACCCAAAACTGATGTATATACAACTCAATAACATCAGGCAAAGCAATTCCAAACTGATATTAAATCAAATAAACAACGGTTTTGAAATGATATCTTTGATTTTAACATAAATTATATACTTTAGACAACGGTTCAAAACCGATGTCTTTGACCTTAAGAAAAATTATATACTTTTTACATCAATTACTAACTGATGTGTAAAATGTGTTTTAATATCGGTTGAATGAACAACGGGTTAAATATCAAGTAGGTCACTTACTGCGTCCAAATGTTTCAAGTGAGTCACTGGTTACAAAACTGACTCAAATGAGTCACTCATTTAAATATTTATATCAAAAATATCACTCTATCATTAGTCGAAATTCTTAAAAATATTATATATTGAGTTTCACACATTTTTTACGAATGATATTACATCCAAATGAAAGATTCTGAGTTCTAGTATTTTAGATAATATTTTAAAATTTTTTAAAATTTATTTACTATTTATTTTTATTTAAATCAAATAATACAATCAAAAAATTAAAAATAAATAGTTGATAAAATTTTAAAAATCTAACAATATTATCTAAAATAGTAGAACTCGTAACCTTTCATTTGGATGTAATATCATTAACAAAAAATATGGAAAACTCGATATATAATATTTTTAAGAATTTCGACTAACAATAGAGTGATATTTTTGATATAAATATTTAAATAAGTGACTCATTTGAGTCAGTTTTGTAACCAGTGACTCACTTGATACATTTGGATGTATTAAGTGACCTACTTGATATTTAACCCTATAAACAACTGTTGTAAAGTATAGACATCGGCTAAAAACCGATGTCTATGTTAATCTTTAACATCAGTTTTTAAACGGGGGTGATGTTAATAGTCTTAATAAACATCATTTTTAGAAAAAAACTGATGTAATAGCTTATAATCACACTGTGTGTGATATCTTTAAATTGATTATAATCTCTTAGTTTGCAAAATTAAAATGCTGTTAGGTACTTATATAAGATAAATGACATCAGTTTATTGCCAAAAAACGATGTGGAAAGCTATGTTTTACATCGGCTAAAAACCGATGTCAAGGGGGGGGGGACTTTCTCTACACCGACGAAGACATCGGTCATGATTTTTTTTACATCGACTAATAACCGATGTCTATTCCAGTTTTTCACGTAGTGTGTTGTTTATAGTATTTGACCTTAAGATGTTTGTCTACTCAATGAGGAGAGTGGTGAATAGTATATGATCCAATTAAGGTCTACTCCTAACACCTTAAGGTTTGGAATAGTTGTTTACGAATTAGGTAACGGTTTGTTTTCATTGTCACGCCTATTAGTTTACTATTAAATGTTTATATACACTTATTGAAGAAGGAAATTTGCTCTAGCCACCTTTGCATAGGGACCACCTATTGCTCTCATAAGATTCTTTTATCTATTTCTATCCTGTATAAAGTTACAAAGGACATTTACTAGTATGGTTGTTACAATATTTTAATATCTCTCCTCAATCTTCTATATAGAGGGAGTAGATTTGTATGTGCCGGTATGAATGAATACTATATTTTCTTGCCTTTGATGTTTATTTCTCACTTCAAAGTTTGTATATTACTCATTTTGTATATCAATCATTATGGTCCCAGAGCTTGTACGTGTAAAACTAGGACCTATTTTTACGATTTATACATCCTTTTCAGGCACAGTTTTTCTTGTCATTCATTATTTCACTGCTCTGATTTTGTTCACTTTTTTCCAGATCTGAGAAAGCTGTGACCTTTATTTATTGTCATCTGATTATACAATGGCAAATGGTGACCGATTTACTTTTGCTGATATGAAAAACCCACTTTTTCTTCACCCTTTTGATGGGCCTAGATCTGTGAATGTTGCAAAACTCCAAGGAGCTGGAAACTATAAATCTTGAAAACGCATGTTTGAAATCCAACTTTCTGCAAAACGTAAACTGGGCTTTGTTACCGGATCTGTGACTCGAAGCACTACTGATGAAGTTCAAGCTGCTCAATGGGATACATGTAATGACCTGGTAATGTCTTGGCTCCATACTAGTGTTTCTGATAGCATCAAGCAGTCTATTCTATTTATTAACACTTCTAGTGAAGTATGGGCTCAACTAGAGAAGCGTTTTTTACTTAGCAATGGGTCTAGGAAATATAAACTCAATAAAGATTTCTTTGTTCTTAAACAAAACAAGCTGTCAATCAATGAATATTTACTACTATGAGTAGTTTGTGGGAAGAAATAGATTCTATGAATAGTATGCATGTACTAACCACTGTTGCTGAAGATGTTACTAAGTTTGTAGCTGCTATATTGAATAAAAAAGTTGAGGCACATCTATTTCAGTTCTTAAATGGCCTCGATAAGTCATATACATCTTTAATGAGTCAATTATTAATGCAAAACCCTCTCCCTACTGTGGAATCTGCATATGCTATGATTCAGCAATAGGAATCTCAAAAAGACCTATTTGCTGTAGCTGATTGTGATGTGACTGCCATGTATAGTCGAAGTCAAACTGAATACAAAGGGCCTGCTTGCACAACTTGTGGTCATAAAAACCTTGTTGGGAATATGTTGTGAACTTGATGATTACATTAACAAAACACCTTAGTAGATTCAACTTAGTGAAAAATGTAGCACTCGACGGATGTTCAAATATAGTCCCGACGGATGACTCAATACAGTCCCGACGGATGATGATTTGACATCCACTGAGTGAGTAGCTTATGTAACAATAAGTCATGTAGCACATTTCTGTAAACACCTTTGTATAGATTATATAGTAGCATTAAAGTCATGTTGACTTTAATTAGATATGCAGAATAGGTTGATTAATTGTAAATATAAGATGTCTTGTAATTCTGCATAAATGAAATAAAGTCAAGTGTCAAATAGCTACCCGACGGATGATCAACAAAGCTACCCGACGGATGATCAACAAGGCAACCCGACGGATGATAATGATGTACCCGACGGATAATCAATTCAAACATCTGTTGATAGTGACAACACAGTCACATGCGTCGAGTGTTTACAAAAGGAATGTGGAAGCCTGTTTAACAGGTAATGAAGAACAAATAAGCATTACCATTTCCATGCAAGCTAAAAAGATTTTCATAGATGCTGGAACAGAGTAGTGAAGCAGCATAGAATTAGACTTGATAGTTTTGTTTTATTATCTTGTCTTATTACTATGTAATCTTGGTAATATATAAACCAAGAGTAGCAAGTAGAACAAACCAACAAACTAAGAAAACACTTTAGAAGAGAAATAGAAAAAGCTGTAACTGTTAAGAATTTTTCTGTAGTTTGGTTGTTCAATTATAAAACAACTATGAGACAATTTGTTCTTCACAGAGTTCTTAAATTGATATATATATATATATATATATATATATCTCTCTGGTGGATACTTTCAAATCCACCAGAAATTTTTAAAACTTATGTTTTATTACTTTGTGTTTTGATTCATTTTAACTTGTCATTATACACTTTGCAATTCAAAACACCTATATATATATATTTTGAGTTAGAACATTTCTTAATTCAGAAAAAGGTACTAGAATACATTCAACCCCCCTTCTATAATTCTTGTTGTATTGTTAGGGACTAACAATTGGTATCAGAGCAAGCTCTTGAAGTAAAAAGAGTTTAAAGATCATAAAAAACAACAAGATGAACAAGAAGGATGTTGGAGTCAAGATTCCTTTTCTAGACAAAGATAATTACCATCACTGGAAGGTAAAGATGCATCTTCATTTACTTTCTCAAGATGAGGCCTATGTGGATTGCATAGAAAGAGGTCCTCATGTACCAATGAGAGTTGCAACTGGAAATGAGCCATCAGTTCCCAAGCCAATGCATGAATGGTCATATCCTGATATTAAACAAGTCAGGAAAGACAAGAAGGCCATGAATATCTTATTCAATGGAGTTGATGGTGACATATTTGACAACATCATCAATTGCAAGACAGCCAAGGAGGTTTGGGACACCATTCAAATAATCCGTGATGGCACTGAACAAGTTAGAGAAAATAAGATGCAGTTACTAATTTAGCAATATGAGCATTTCCACTTTGAAGAAGGTATAACTCTCACTGATATGTTTAGTAGATTTCAAAAGCTACTAAATGCTCTGAAGTTGCATGGAAGAGTCTACCAAACCAAAGATTCTAACCTCAAATTCTTGAGATCCCTTCCAAAAGAATGGAAACCAATGACAGTCTCTATAAGAAATTCACAAGAATACAAGGAGTTCACACTAGAGAGACTGTATGGCATTTTAAAGACTTATGAGCTTGAAATAGAGCAAGATGAAAGAATGGAGAAAGGGAGAAAGAAAGGAGGGTCCATTGCACTGGTTGCTGAGTTAGAGAAAGAGAAGGTTATGAAGATAAAAGCTGTTGAGTCTACTTCAAAGGTCTGTGAAAACAAGGGCAAGGGGCTGGCAGCATAAAATGAAGATTCTTTGAGCCAAGATGATATGAATGATATTGATGAATATCTTGCATTTATTTCCAGAAGATTTGCCAAGCTCAAGTTCAAGAAGAACTTTGTAGCATCCAAGCCAAATAGAAACATGGTGGATAAATCAAAATTTAAATGTTTCGAATGTGGTTTGGCAGGGCACTTTGCCAGTGAGTGTAGAAAGTCAGATTCCGGAAAGAAAAGGTTTAAGCCTGTGGATTATAAACATAAGTATTTTGAGTTGCTCAAACAAAAGGAAAGGGCTTTTATTATACAAGAAAATGACTGGGCAGCAGATGGTCTGAATGAAGATGAAGATGTCAGCTATGTCAATCTAGCCCTAATGGCCAAGTCTGATAAAACAGAGATAAGTTCTTCAAGTAATGAGGTAATCACCACTAACCTTGCGCATTTATCTAAAGCTGAGTGTAATGATGCAATTAATGACATGTCTACAGAATTATATCAGTTGCGTGTTACACTTAAGTCCCTCACTAAGGAAAATGCTAAAATCAAATAAAACAATTTGTTTTTAAGTGAGAGGAATAATGTGTTAGAGTCTCAGTTTATCGAATTTGAAAAATTGAGAATAGAATGTAAGATTGCTAAGGAGGAATTAACTGAGTCCTTGAAGAAAGAAGAAATTTTGAAGAAGCAGCTTGATCGTGAACAGGAGGTGATTAAGGCATGGAAATCATCTAGAGATGTCCATGCTCAAATAACCAAAGTTCAAGGAATTGAGTCTTTCTGTGATGCAGCCTGGAAAAAGAGTAAAGAGAAACTGGAGTCCAATTTAGTTGAAGGATTGCAAACAGATATAGACTCGACGGATGATGAGGGTCATCCGTGGGATAATCAAAAGGGTTATCCGTCGAGTGGCATAAATCCTCATCCGTTGGCTGTGAGCAAACCTGTGAGTAAAGCCAAACTCGCCAAATTAAATGAAAAATATGGATTAGTTTCCAAAAACTTTATTTCAGGAGAATCTAGTCAAGTGAAGAAGGAGAAGAAAGTGAATGTTGGTCATCTGTCCATCAAGCAATTGAATGACAGACTAGAAAAGATTGAGGTTAAAACAGAGGCTAAAAAGAAAAATAATAGAAATGGAAAAGTAGGAATTAACAAACATAACAACTACACACCTGATAAGTATGCTCCTAGAAAAATTTGTGTTAAGTGTGGTAGTGTTAATCATCTATCTGTTAATTGCAAAATTGCCATGCCTACTTCCATGACTGTACCACCTTCTTTTCCCAACATGAGTGCTATGCCTTCTATGCCTTTGAATGCTATGTCTACACAGAATATGAATGCACAATTTGCTAAAATGTCATTTGCACCTAATCCTTATTATGCTGTATTTAGTATACCTCAAATGCCATTTAGCATGCCCTACTGGAATAACATGTTTGCAAACAGTATGCCATTTTCTGATTATCAAAATGTGCATGATAATTCTGTTTGAATGAATGGTTTCAAAGGTCCAACTCAGATGACTAAGGATGAATCTAACATCCCCAAGTCAAATGAGATCAAACCTAAGAAATAAAAGAAGAAAGCTAACAAGGCAGGACCCAAGGAAACTTAGGTACCAAAATCAACTTGATTTGATTTTAATGTGTGGAGGGAAACAAAAAGAATCTGTGGTACTTGAATAGTGGTTGTTCAAGACACATGACTGGAGATTCTACCCTGCTCACAGATTTCAAGGAAAGAGCTGTCCCAAGTATTACTTTTGGATATTGTTAGTCCCTTAACAATATAGCAAGAATTACAAAAGGGGGGTTGAATGGAATTCTTGAACCTTTTTCTCGAAATAAAAATGTTCAACTCGAATATAGATATAAATGTTTTGATTAGCACAATGCGGAATATAAACTTAATTGAATCAAAACATAAGTAATTAAAAACAAGAGTCTTTAAAAAATTTCTGGTGGATTTAAACAATTCCACCAGAGATATATATTATATATCGAGAGGACTCTGTGTGCAAGAATGCTCACAGCTGCTTACAAATTGAACTACTGAGAATACAGGGAAATGCTAATGATTCTGCTTACAAAGATTTCTCTATTTGTGTATCTCAGCTCTTTTTTTCTATTTGCTACGTTCTTGATTTATATATTACCAATATTACAAAGTCAAAAAGACTGAATAAATATAAAAACTATCAGTCTTAAGCTTTACTACTTTTCATCCTCTATTACATAGTTAATGGGCTTCCACAGTAGATTTGTATACATCTCGACGGCTGTGCTCAGCTTTCACTGTTCAACTGTTGTTTGAATTCTTTATTAGTTGAGTACATGATCATCCGTCGGGTTATTGATCATCCGTCGGGTTGTTGATCATCCGTCGGGTGCTTTATAGGTTATCCGTCGGGTAGCAATCAAGCATATGACTTCATTTCACTTATACAGAATTACAAGACATCATCTATGTACAATTAATCAACCTATTCTGCATATCTAGTTAAAGTCAACATGACTTATATGCTATTACAAATTTTATACAAAGGTGTATACAGAACTGTGGTACAGACTCATTATTACATAAGCTACTCACTCGATGGATAATAAGTCATCATCCGTCGGGACTATAATGAGTTATCCGTCAGGACTATAATTCTGATCCGTCGAGTGCTACATAATTTCACTAAGTAAAATCTACTTAGATGTTTTATTTATGAAATCATCAAGTACACAACATATGCACAACAATCTCCCCCAATTTATGTCTACTGGAATTGTAGCCATAAATTAAGAGATACTTGATGATAACAAAACATCCTAAATATACAGCTTTAAAGATAAGTAGATAATACTGAACGTGCTTCAAATAATCAAAATGCACAAAGTTTGGCTCATAGTCATTTCAAGATGCTCCTCTAGCCTGAGCAGATTTTTCTAGTTTCTTGAAGGTCTGGATCTTCTTCCAAGCTTTCTGTTATTTTCATCAATCTGATTTTGGAGCTGCCTGTGGAATTCCAGTTCATCAGATTCTGAGAGATCTAGCTTTTCTTGCATTTCCAAGAGAGTCTCATTGCTAGAGATACTCAATTGGTCTTCTAATCTAAAGAATCTTCTCACACCCTTGTCATCCATGAGCTCCATCAGCCAGTAAGGCCTTAGATGCACTCTTCTCTCTGTGTATGGGATGATTAGAGTCTTTGGGAGTGCATCTTTAGCTCTAACACTCCTTAGTTCTTTAATCTTCTTCAATACTAGTCTTCTTGCAGTGACATTGAATCCAAAGTTCTTCTTGAAGGATGAATAAACTTTAATCAGCATAACTTGGCTCTCTTGAAGAATCCTGTGAAGTGGCCACTGAATCTCCCTTCCTCCTTTGTACTCGAACACTAACCTTTCCGGTAGGTTTCTGTATGCATCAATTCCCCTCACTTCATCTAGTTCATCCAGATAAAGATTTAGATCTGTAAACTCTTTGATGTCACACAAGTACAAGTAGTCTCCCCTGTTGACTTTGGGTTGAGCTTTAACTACTGATTTGGATTTGAGAGGTGACAGCTTCACTTTCTTGACTGCCCTTGACTTTGTCCGTTTTGGCTTGCTAAGGATTGGTAAACTGAAGTCAGGAATTGGTATGTTATCCCACTCTATTGGCTCATCCTTTGGCACAATAGGTTCACCATGAATATTTCTGTAGGAATCCACCACCCTTATGTCTTCAAATACCACAGAGGGCTTTGATGCTTGAGTTGTAGCTGGTACGGGTTCCTTAGGAAATTGATCTCCTAATTCCTTGTCAACAATATCCAGTTTCCTTTTTGTTCTTTTAGCCAATTCTTTCTTTTTTGGAGATTTCTTCTGTTCTTCAATTTGCTTCTTTGATTCAGCAGCTTCAGATGGTTGATAGGGAATTTGTTGAGATGAATTCACAACCTGTAGCTTGGCCAAGATATCAATCTGCTCTTTCTTTTGTTTAGTCTTCTTTGTATCTAGAGCAACTTGCTTCTTTTCTTGCTTTAATCTGGCTTTTTCTTCTCTTTTTGCTTGAGCAAATTGTGGATGTCCAGCTACCACACAAATTTCCTTTCCATTTCTGAATATCTTAGCAATTCTTCTTTTTGAAGCTGAATCAGCCAGATCTTTATAGACGACAATTGATCTTGACAGAAGCTTCTTCACATCAGGCTTGGGTGTCTCATACACAGTGTCCAAGGGGTTCTTCAAAGATGATTTTGGGTAGTTTGCCCTTGGTTTAAGAATTATTTCAGCCTTTGGAGACTTGATACAGGAAGATTGTCCTCTTTCCAGATAATTCATGCTCATCTCATTCACACCGATTTGCTTGACTTGAGAGTGATGGATGGCTGACTTAACTGGCCCCTTAAAAAGTTGGAACTTCTTCTGTATCTCCTCATCAATCTTCTACCAGTTGATCAAACTCAACTTTTCTTTCTCAGCAACTTTCAAGTTTGCTGCTGCTGCTTGAATCAGATCTATGCCATCTGCAACTGGTGGCTTGGAGACAATAATTGAAGGTACAATTACTTTGCTGATTTGTACTTGAAGTTTCTCCCCCTCACTTGGTCCTTTCCCCCTTACTTGATTCTCTCTCCCCCTTTTTGTTATCATCAAGTTGAGGAGTTAGGCCTTGTGCTTTAGCCAGTTGCATGAGAAGGCTTGTCTGAGACTGTTGATTTTGAAGAAGGATGGCCACAAAGTTCTCAATAGCTTGAACTCTATCTTCCAGCTTGGCCAGCTTCTTTTCAGAATATGATTCTCTCCTCAGTCTCAGTAATAGATCCTGCATGGTACCATATGGCATTACTGAATTCAGCTTCTCAGAATTGTAGGTCTTCAAGTCAGCTATATCCTTTCTGATTTCATCTACACTCAGATTCTGTCTGACTTGCTGTAGCTTCATTAGATGTAAAGACTCTAGGTGAGCTTGAAGAACAACCTTGGTACCAGCATTTGAGCTCTTCTGAATGGCCTGTTGGATAGACATAATTTATTTGACTAAGGATACATTGAATTGTCCAGGTGTGGATTCCTTAGTCAAAGCCCATTCAGGTAGATCAAGAATAGAACTTGGGCCTTCATCTCCCCCTAAGTTCATGCTTCCATCAAATGAAATAGAGTTATCATCATTAGAATTTACTCCAAATTCTTCAGATGGCTCATCAGCTGTAGGAGGCATTAAATTGACAGCAGCTTTATCCCTTTTTAGAGATTCTGAAGTATGCACCAAATTTAATATCTTTTCTGCCTCCTCATTGCCCTGAGCAGCCAACAATTGATAGGCTGACACAGGATGAATAAAAGTGTCAGCATCCAAGGAAATATTATCAATTACAGCCTTGTAATGTTGCTGAAATTGTCTTTCCTTTTCAGCATCATCCACAATCATTGACTCATGAGCAATGGTTGTATCCACCCTTATTACTTCTGTACCTGCTTTTCTCTCATAATCTCTCTTTTGTTGCATCAGGGTCTCACCCTGGCTCCCCGCCCTCACACCCTCACCTTCACCTACTAAGGTGGGACTTCTCTCACTCACTTTTGTCAATCCTGAATAAATGGATTGCTGATTTTCACTCTTTTCCTCTCCTTTTTCCTGTGAGCAATCCAGCCTCTCACTCAATGCACTCTCCTCTCTCAGTCCTAAGAGTGACTGTACTACCACTAAATCTTTTGCACTTGAAATAATTGAAGTTTGAAGTTGTGCAGAGATACTCGACGGATAAGTTATATCCATCGAGTGAGTTGTAATGTTATCCGACGGATAACTGCTGTTAAGCTTATCCGTTGGGATACAATCACTACTCGTCGGATGAGCAATATCCATCGAGAGAGTAGAAATGAATGAGGTGGGAAGATAAACTATTGTTGACTCTGTGTTGATTGAAGATATTTGAGTCACAGATGTCACAATAGTATCTGAAAGAATTGGCAAGTGAGCCAACAAATCATCTAAAAGATGATGCTCACTTGCACTAGATTTTGGCTTCCCCAACAGAGTTAAAGAAGGGGAATCAGGAATTGAAGTGTTTATCATATCCACTTCCAGAGAGTTTGTTGGTGAGTATGGTGTTTCAGATGCTTCTATTATTAGAGATTTTGGTTGTGACTCCACATTTATTGGAGCCACATCAAACTGAATTTGAGAGAGTGCAGGGACTGAGTCTTTAGCACCAGTTTGCACTGTGTGTGTGCCCTGTGCATCCCCATAGGTTTTATATTTCTTCTTTCTTGTATAAGTTTGGGGGTGAGCTTGTGTCCCTAACCCTTTTGGCCTGTGCTCTTGGCTGAGAGCTTTGTTCAATAACTGCATCCTTTTGGGAGGATGCAGCTAGAAGTGAGCTTTTATCCTTTTTAAGCACTGCAGTTTGTTGGGAAACTGCAGTGTGGCTAGGCTGGGATTCACTCAACTCTCCAACCTTATTCTTGGGGTTTCTTTGATGTTCACCCCTTCCCTCACCTAACTTACCCTCCTTCACACTCCCCTCTTTAACTTTGGTGGAATTTTCAACTGGTACCTTTTGAGAGATACCAGAGGGGGTTTTCTTTGATTTGGATTTAGAAATAGCAGTAGTTTTGGCAGATTTGGTAGGCAACTGTTTGGTCATTGTCATAGTTGCCATAACTACTCCTGAACTCAAAGAAATTGAGGAGGTTGGAATAGTTGTAGGGATGGATGAACTTACCTCACTTACCTGAGGTGCCTGCATTACAGGAAAGTAGAACATTGGCACATTCTTGTGATGGTTGGCCCTGTTCAAATCTGCAATGAGTCTTCTCTCTTGAACCCAACAAGCCAGTTTGTTGTTTGGGTTCTCAAGCACAATCTCTTGACATAGATGGTTAGCCAATAACATGAAAAATCTAGCATAATATACATTCTTTCCTCTTTTAGCTAACTCACCTAATTTAAAACCTAACTCAAACAAGACAAGGTCACTGAAATTGTAAAATTTATCTATAACTGGCATGTATAGCATGTTAAGCATGGAAATGTTCACGGAATCAAAATTACTGACTTTTCCAGAGAAAACCTTAGTAACTACATCACACATGAAACTCCACTCCTTCCTAAGACCCATTCTTCTAATATCACTCAGTTTAGAAGTAGGAAGTGCATAATGCATGGAATTAAGCATATTGATAATATCAGTGTCAGTGTGTGGTGAAGTCACATTATTATCAGGAATTTTGAAACATGCTTTTATCACATCACTATTGATACATAATTCATTACCTTTGATGGTTAGAGTGATGGTCTTGTCAGTAGAGTTGTAGATAGCAGTGGTCCACATCTCTTCAACAACTTCACAGAAGATTGTGGGTGATTCCAGCATGGCGTAATTCAGCTTGCAGTTCTTCACAAAGTCCATCATCTTGTGATAGTCCTCTGATTGCTGAATACCCTTATTGACCAATGCAGTGAAATTGTTTTTCTCATAAATGAACCCAGTTTGAGACATAATCTTTACTACAGGTGCCATTGTTAGAGAATGAAAGCTTGAAGAGAGAGAGAGAATAATTGCTTGAGAGAGAATGAAATAAGAACAGTTGAATTTGAGAATGATAAAAGAAAACAATTGCAATGAAATAAGCTTTTATACTATCTCAAAAATAACTGATAAAAATAACAAAGTAAAGTAAATTAATCAATAGAAATTACCTAAAATAGCCATTTTAAAAATAAACTGTAAAAATTCCACCCATTATCCGTCGTGTAATGCTTACAAACTGTAAGTATACTCGATGGATAATGAACAGGGAATTAACGGCTAGGATTAAGACAATTCGACGGATGAGGAAAAACTGTTATCCATCGAGTTTTAAAAGATTCCAGAAAAGTAATTGATTTTTAGTGGCAAATAGTATATCGACGGATGACTAAACTCGATGGATAAAGATCATCTGTCGAGATGTAAATTTTGACTTGGCCAAAATTTCATCCAAAACTTGAAAATCAACTAAAATTCTGGTTACATTACAACTTGCAAAATAACTCAGATAAATTTAAGAGTAATTAAGCATACCTAACTCACTTACCAACCTTGAAAAGGTGGATTCATCCAGTGGCTTGGTAAAGATATCTGCAAGTTGCTTCTCACTTGGAACAAAATGTAATTCCACAGTACCATTCATCACATGTTACCTTATGAAATGGTACTTGATATCTATGTGCTTTGTTCTTAAATGTTGCACTGGATTTTTAGTGATGGCAATTGCACTTGTGTTGTCACAGAAAATAGGAATTCTCTCAACTTGCAAACCATAGTCTAGCAGTTGATTTTTCATCCATAAAATCTGTGCACAGCAACTGCCAGCAGCAATATATTCAGCTTCAGCTGTAGAAGTTGAAACTGAATTTTGCTTTTTACTGAACCAGGACACAAGCTTGTTTCCTAGAAATTGACAGGATCCTGTTGTACTCTTTTTATCAATTCTACAACCTGCATAATCTGCATCTGAATAACCAGTTAGATCAAAACCAGAATCTCTAGGGTACCAAATGCCAAGTTTTGGTGTTCCCTTGAGATATCTGAAAATTCTCTTAATAGCTATCAAGTGAGACTCTCTAGGATCAACCTGAAATCTAGCACATAAACATGTAGCAAACATTATATCTGGCCTACTAGCTGTTAAGTACAGAAGTGAGCCAACCATGCCTCTATAACTTGAAATATCCACAGACTTTTCAGTAGTGTTTAATTCAAGCTTAGTTGCAGTGGCCATGGGAGTTTTTACAGATGTGTAATCCATTAGATCAAACTTCTTTAAAAGATCAAAAATATATTTAGTTTGACTAATGAATATTCCATCACTAACTTGCTTAACTTGTAAACCAAGAAAGTAAGTTAGTTCTCCCATCATACTCATTTCATACTTACTTTGCATCAATTTGGCAAACTTTTTGCAAAGTTTCTCATCTGTAGAGCCAAAAATAATATCATCTACATAAATTTGAACAAGTATACTAGAGCCATTAACATTTCTGAAAAATAAAGTTTTATCTACAGTACCTCTTGTGAAGTGATTTTCCAAAAGGAACTTTGATAAAATGTCATACCAGGCTCCAGGTGCTTGCTTCAGCCCATAAAGTGCTTTCAGAAGATAATAGACATATTCTGGAAAATTTGGATCTTCGAAACCAGGAGGTTGACTGACATATACTTCTTCCTCCAAATCTCCATTCAGAAAGGCACTTTTGACATCCATTTGATAGACCTTGAAATTGGCATGGGCTGCATAGGCTAAGAAGATTCTGATGGCTTCAAGTCTTGCAACATGAGCAAATGTTTCATCAAAATCTATTCCTTCTTGCTGGCAATAGCCTTTAGCAACCAATCTAGCTTTGTTCCTGACTACTATGCCATTTTCATCCATCTTGTTTCTGAATACCCACTTGGTGTCTATTGGATTCTTTCCTTTAGGCTTGGGCACCAGCTTCCATACTTTATTCCTTTCAAATTGGTTTAGCTCCTCCTGCATAGCTAAAATCCAATCAGGATCCAACAAAGCTTCTTCTACCTTCTTTGGTTCTTCCTTTGATAGAAAGCTGCTGTATAGACATTCTTCCTGAGTTGCTCTCCTTGTTTGAACTCTAGAAGAAACATCACCAATGATAAGTTCAAAGGGGTGATCTTTTGTCCATTTCCTTTGTTGAGGTAGATTAGCTCTAGATGAAGAGACCTCATGGTTGTCTTGATGTGTGATTGAGTTTTAATTGCTAGAAACTCACCCTGAGTTTGTGGATCTTTGATTTGAGAAAGGGGTACTTTCTATAGGTGATCTACCTTGACTTCCTGCTCCTTTTGATAACCCGACGGATGGTGAATTTTGAATACCGACGGACGAGGCAGGTTGTCTCCCGACGGATAACGCAGATTGCCTCCCGACGGATGAAGCATTATGCAACTCGACAGATGTAGAGTTTTGTGCTTCATTGGTAGTGGATTTGTCTGCATTATCCTTAGACACTATTTCTTGATCACTTTCATCATCACTTTCATCACTAGCCATCTCCACATTGTCAAATTTGAGGCTCTCATGGTAATCTCCATCTTTCAGTCCTTCAATCTTTTTATCATCAAACACAACATGTATAGATTCCACAACAATGTTGGTTCTTAGATTGTAGACTCTATATGCTTTACCAACAGCATATCCAACAAAAATTCCCTCATCTGCTTTAGCATCAAACTTCCCATTTTGATCAGTTTGATTTCTCAGGATATAGCATTTGCAGCCAAAGACATGAAGAAAGTTTAGAGTTGACTTCTTGTTCTTGAACAATTGATAAGGAGTCATGCATCTTGCTTGATTAACCAGAGAAATGTTCTGAGTGTAGCATGCAGTATTTACAGCTTCAGCCCAGAAATATGTTGGTAATTTTGATTCTTCAATCATTGTCCTTGCAGCTTCAATAAGTGATCTGTTCTTTCTTTCCACTACTCCATTCTGTTGTGGAGTCCTTGCTGCTGAGAACTCATGCAGAATCCCATTTTCCTTACAAACTGCTCTCATGACAGAATTCTTGAACTCAGTTCCATTGTCACTCCTGATTCTTCTAACTTTGAAATCAGGATGATTGTTGACTTGCCTTATGTGATTGATGATGATTTCACTAGCCTCATCTTTAGGCTTTAGGAAATATGTCCAAGATAACTTTGAGAAATCATCTACAATTACTAGGAAAAATCTTTTCCTTGAGATTGACAATACATTGACTGGTCCAAACAAATCCATGTGAAGCAGTTGCAAAGGCTCTTCAATTGCTGAATCAAGTTTCTTCCTGAATGATGCTTTAATCTGCTTCCCTTTTTGGCAGGCATCACACAGTCCATCCTTTATAAACTCCACTAGAGGAATGCCTCTTACTAGTTCTTTCTTTACCAGCTCATTCATGGTCTTGAAGTTTAAATGGGATAGCTTCTTGTGCCATAGCCAACTTTCATCCTGACTTGCTTTACTGAGAAGACAAGTTACAGATTCTGCTTTAGTTGAGTTGAAATCAGCTAGGTACACATTTCCTCTTCTCACACCAGTGAGAACCACTTTGTTGCTTTGATTATTAGTCACAACACAGGCTTCTTTGTTGAAGGTTACTGAATTGCCTTTGTCATCAGCTTTGATATCAAGCCATATCCCACAGTATAACCCTTGCTGTCATCTTCAAAAGTAATACTTGGGCTAGCTTTCTCCTTAAACTCTGTGAGCAGGGTAGAATCACCAGTCATGTGTCTTGAACAACCACTATCCAAGTACCAAAGATTCCTTCTGTTTCCCTGCACACATCAAAATCAAATCAAGTTGATTTTGGTACCCAAGTTTCCTTAGGTCCTGCCTTGTTAGCTTTCTTCTTCTGTTTCTTAGGTCTTATCTCATTTGACTTAGGAATTTCAGATTCTTCCTTAGTCATTTGGGTTGTACCTTTGAAACCATTCAATGCAACAAAATTATCATGCATATTATGGCTAACAGAAAATGGCATGCTTGGTGTAAACATGTTATTCCAGTAAGGCATGCTAAATGGCATTTGAGGCATACTATATGCAGCATGATATGGATTAGGTGCAAATGGCATATTAGCAAACTGTGCATTCATGCTCTGTGTAGGCATAACATTAACAGGCATGAGAGGCATGGCATTCATGTTACGAAATTGAGACTGAACAGACATGGGAGTAGGCATGGCAGATTTGCAATTAACAGACAAATGATTTACACTACCACACTTGACAGATTTTTCTAGGAGCATATTTATCAGGTGTGTAGTTATTGTGTTTGTTAATCCCTACTTTACCATTCCTATTGTTTTTCCTTTTAGTTTCTATTTTTACCTCAATTTTCTCAAGTCTGTCACTTAACTGTTTGACAGTCATGTGACCAACATTAGCCTTTTTCCCTTTCTTAACTTGACTTGACTCTCCTGAAACAAAGTTCTTGGAAACAAACCCATACTTCTCATTTAGCTTGATTAGTTTCGCTTTGCTAATGGGCTTGCTCACAGCCGACGGATGAGGATTTTCATCTTTCGACGGATAACACTTTTTGTTATCCGACGGATAATCCTCATCATCCATCAAGTCTACATCTGTTAGCAAACCATCTACCAAATTAGGTTCTAGTTTCTCTTTGCTCTTTTTCCAGGCTTCATCACAAAAGGACTCAATTCCTTGAACTTTGGTGATTTGAGCATGGACATCCCTGGATGTTGTCCATGCTTTAATCACCTCTTGTTCACGCACGAGCTGCTTCTTTAAAATCTCTTTCTTTTTCAAGGACTCAGTTAATTCTTCCTTGGCAATCTTACACTCAATTCTTAGTTTCTCAAAATCAACAAACTGAGACTCAAGCACATTATTCCTCTCACTTAAAAACAAGTTATTTTCTTTGATTTTAGCATTTTCTTTAGTAAGAGACTTAAGTGTAACACGCAAATGATATAATTCTGTAGACATGTCATTTATGGCATCATTACACTCAGCTTTAGATAAATGTGCAAGGTTTGTAGTAATTACCTGATTGCTTGAGGAACTTGTCTCTGTTTCATCGGACTTGGCCATTAGGGCTAGATTGACATAGCTGACATCTTCATCTTCATCCAAACCATCTGCTGCCTAGTCATTCTCTTGTGCTATAAAATCCCTTTCCTTTTATTTGAGTAGATTGAAGTATTTTTACTTATAATCCACAGACTCAAACTTTTTCTTACTAGAATCTGACTTTCTACACTCATTTGCAAAATGCCCTGCCAAGCCACATTTGAAACATTTGAATTTTGACTTATCCACCATGTTTCTATTTGGCTTGGCTGCTCCAAAGTTCTTCTTGAACTTGAGCTTGGTAAATCTCCTGGAAAGAAATTATAGGTGCTCATCAATGTCCTCCATGTCATCTTGGCTCAATGAATCTTCACTTTCTGCTGCAAGCCCCTTGCCCTTATTCTCACAGACCTTTGAAGTTGATTCTACAGCTTCCATCTTCACTTCCTTCTCCTTTTCCAAATCAGCAACTAGTGCAATGGATCCTCCTTTCTTCTTTCCTCTCTCCATCCTTTCATCCTGCTCTATCTCAAGCTCATAGGTCTTCAGGATGCCATACAGTCTCTCCAAAGTAAACTCCTTATAATCTTGTGAGTTTCTCAATGAGACTGTCATTGGTTTCCATTCCTTTAGAAGAGATCTGAGGAATTTCAGATTAGAATCTTTAGTCTGATAGACTCTTCCATGCAACTTAAGAGCATTTAGTAGTTTTTAAAATCTACTAAAAATGTCAGTGAGTGACTTACTTTGCTCATTGTGAAAATGCTCATATTGCTGAATCAAGAGCTGCATCTTGTTTTCTCTAACTTGCTCAGTGCCATCACAGATTATCTGTATAGTATCCCAGACTTCCTTGGCATTTTTGCAGTTGATAATGTTGTCAAACATGTCTGCATCAACTCCATTGAACAGAATGTTCATGGCCTTTTTATCCTTCCTGACTTGTTCAATGTCAGGATCAGACCATTCGTGCCTTGGCTTGGGAACAGATGGCTCATTTCCTGTTGCAGCTCTCATTAGAACGTGAGGGCCTCTTTCTATGCAGTCCACATAGGCCTCATCTTGAGAAAGCATATGAAGATGCATCTTTACCTTCCAATGATGGTAATTGTCTTTATCTAGAAAAGGAATCTTGACTCCAACATCTTTCTTGTTCATCTTGCTGAATTGTTTTGATCTTTAAACTCTTTGTAGATTAAGAGCTTGCTCTGATACCAATTGTTAGTCCTTTAACAATATAGCAAGAATTATAGAAGGGGGGTTGAATGGAATTCTTGAACCTTTTTCTCGAAATAAAAATGTTCAACTCGAATATAGATATAAATGTTTTGATTAGCACAATACGGAATAGAAACTTAATTGAATCAAAACATAAGTAATTAAAAACAAGAGTCTTTAAAAACTTTCTGGTGGATTTAAACAATTCCACCAGAGATATATATTATATATCGAGAGGACTCTGTGTGCAAGAATGCTCACAGCTGCTTATAAATTGAACTACTGAGAATACAGGGAAATGCTAATGATTCTGCTTACAAAGATCTCTATTTGTGTATCTCAGCTCTTTTTTCTCTATTTGCTACGTTCTTGGTTTATATATTACCAATATTACAAAGTCAAAAAGACTGAACAAATATAAAAACTATCAGTCTTAAGCTTTGCTACTTTTCATCCTCTATTACCCAGTTAATGGGCTTCCACAGTAGATTTGTATACATCTCGACGGCTGTGCTCAGCTTTCACTGTTCAACTGCTGTTTGAATTCTTTATTAGTTGAGTACATGATCATCCGTCGGGTTGTTGATCATCCGTCGGGTGCTTTATAGGTTATCCGTCGGGTAGCAATCAAGCATATGACTTCATTTTACTTATACAGAATTACAAGACATCATCTATGTACAATTAATCAACCTATTCTGCATATCTAGTTAAAGTCAACATGACTTATATGCTATTACATATTCTATACAAAGGTGTATACAGAACTGTGCTACAGACTCATTATTACATAAGCTACTCACTCGATGGATAATAAGTCATCATCCGTCGGGACTATAATGAGTTATCCGTCGGGACTATAATTCTTATCCGTCGAGTGCTACATAATTTCACTAAGTAAAATCTACTTAGATGTTTTGTTTATGAAATCATCAAGTACACAACATATGCACAACAGAGATGAGAGCAAGGGTTATACTGTGGGATATGGCTTGATTTCAAAGGAAAATGTCATCATTGAGGAGGTTACCTTAGTGGATGGTCTCAAGCACAATTTCTTGAGTATCAACCAGCTTTGTGATAAAGGCAATTCAATAACCTTCAATTCAGGAGCCTGTGTT
The DNA here is from genome assembly GCF_009905375.1 of Apium graveolens. Taxonomy (NCBI): domain Eukaryota; kingdom Viridiplantae; phylum Streptophyta; class Magnoliopsida; order Apiales; family Apiaceae; genus Apium; species Apium graveolens. The sequence continues at coordinate 161,830 of NW_027417967.1, forward strand.
GTGACAAACAAGAGGAGCAACAAAGTGGTTCTCACTGGAGTGAGAAAAGGAAATGTGTACCTAGCTGACTTCAACTCATCAAATGCAGAATCTATCACTTGTCTTCTCAGCAAAACAAGTCAAGATGAAAGTTGGCTATGGCACAAGAAGCTATCCCATCTAAACTTCAAGATCATGAATGAGCTTGTAAAGAAAGAACTGGTTAGAGGTATTCCTCAAGTGGAGTTTTCTAAGGATGGACTGTGTGATGCCTGCCAAAAAGGTAAACAAATCAAAGCATCATTCAGGAAGAAGCTTGATTCAACAATTGAAGAACCTTTGCAACTGCTACACATGGATTTGTTTGGACCAGTCAATGTGTTGTCCATCTCAAGGAAAAGATTTTGCCTAGTAATTGTAGATGATTTCTCAAAGTTCTCTTGGACATATTTTCTAAAGTCTAAAGATGAGGCTAGTGAAATCAGCATCAATCACATAAGGCAAGTCAACAATCATCCTGATTTCAAAGTTAGAAGAATCAGGAGTGACAATGGAACTGAGTTCAAGAATTCTGTTATGAGAGTATTTTGCGAAGAGAATGGGATTATGCATGAGTTTTCAGCAACGAGAACTCCACAACAAAATGGAGTAGTAGAAAGAAAGAACATATCACTTATTGAAGCTGCAAGGACAATGCTTGAAGAATCAAAGTTGCCAACATACTTCTGGGCTGAAGCTGTAAATACTGCATGCTACACTCAAAATTTTTCTTTGGTTAATCAAGCAAAATGCATGACTCCCTACCAATTGTTCAAGAACAAGAAGCCAACTCTAAATTTTCTTCATGGCTTTGGCTGTAAATGTTATATCTTGAGAAATCAAACTGATCAAAATAGGAAGTTTGATGCTAAAGCAGATGAAGGAATTTTTGTTGGATATGCTGTTGGTAAAGCATACAGAGTCTACAATATGAGAACCAACATTGTTGTGGAATCAATACATGTTGTGTTTGATAATAAAAAGATTGAAGGACTACAAGATGGAGATTACCATGAGAGCCTCAAATTTGACAATGTACAAATGGTTAGTGATGACAGTGATGATGAAAGCGATCAAGAAACAACTACTAAGGATAGTGCAGCAAAATCTACAACCAATGAAGCTAATAACTCTGAAAGGAATATGTCCTAAGTCCAATCATGTATTAGGATTTAGGAATAACTTTGATGTAATCTGTTTTGATTTCATTGATATTAATAAAGACTTGTTTAGTTTTTATTACGGGCTTTATCTATTTAAGTGTTTAAATAAGATATACCATAGTTTAGAGTAAAGCTTTTTATGGATTATGATGAGATCATAATAGTGAGACCTAAAAAGATGATAACTCTAAACTTAAATAGTTCCTGGTCATAGGATTACTAACTGGTAATTAATAATCCGCAAAGATCGGTACATACTATGCTTGCTTCATTATGAAGGATGTCTGTTCTCATAGACATTTGTGTGGTGACACTATAGCTAGTATGTAGGTGCTTATTATAGAATAAGTTCACTGAACATGACTCGCACAGCTGAACAACTGATGGAGTTCACTCACGTGTCAGCAGTTGTTCACATAGTGATAGTTGTACAAGTATCCTTAGACTTGAGGTCATCATAGTCATCTTGTGTACACTGAACTATGCTTAGGTTTAGTTCTTAGTCTCCAGGGATAATTATTAGGGATCTTCTGGGTATAGGAATTTGTACACGAAGATAGTGTATGATCAATAAAGGATCTACCCCTTCCAGTGAAGGAAGCGAATTTTCAAGGCTGATCCACTTATGCTAGTTCAGGAATCTCTGGCCAGAGTGAATGAAATTAGAAAGGAGTTTCTAATTTGCATAGAACTACGCATAGTAAATGGTAAGCAAGTGATTGAATTAGATAGGCTTGACACGAGATCCATGCCTTGTATTTAATCGGGACATTGTAGGGTAGAAAGAGTTTATTGTACGGTAACTATTCACTGAATAGGTTCTTGGTATTCTAAGCAGTGAATTCATATTATCCGGATAGTCGCGATATGCTGAGAAGTATCCCTCACGATGTAGAATAAATGTGATTAATTAATTAATCATATTTAATAAATTAGAGAATTTATATAAATAATGATAAAATAGTTTTATTATTATTTATTTCTACTACCGGCTTAATATTGAACCTACAGGGTTACACCATAAAAAGAGAATGATTTAATGGTGGAGGAATTAATTAATAATGGCTAATAATTATTTATTTGTGAAATAAATAATTAATTGGCAAATTTAATAATTGATTAAATGAGATTTAATTGATTATAAATTAATTAAGAAAAGTTCTTAATATTATTAATTAAGGATTTAATTTTTGGAAATTAAATCAAGAGAGAGAATTATTTCTAAAGTGTTTAGAAAAAGGATTAATAATTAAAAGGTGTTTTAATTATTAATGAGAATAATAAATGGGATAATAATAATAATATTTATGGGAAAATTTCAGCTGAAAATTTTGCCTATAAATACACTATTATAGACCCTATTTTTATTCGAACCCAGAACCCCAAAAACCCAAAAAGTTTGGAAAACCCAATTCTCTCCATCTCCTTCCTCCTCCTTAACATCGTTTTCTTGGTGGATACCGGTGGAGTGCTTCACACTTGAGGAGCAACTGCTAAGGATCTCTGATCGTTGTCTCCGAATTATTTTAAAGGTTAGATTTGATCCCCTCGAATTTTTATTCATGATTTGTATGCTTTTATTTGGATTTTATATGTGTAAAAGTGTTTTGCCATGCCCCCGCTGCGTTAAAAATCCAACAATGGTATCAGAGCTAGGTTGTATACATATAGATCTGTGGTAAAAATTTCAGAATTTTACGTGCTTGTATGAATTAATTATGATTTTTACAAGTTATATCATGGATTAATTTTGTCTGATGAGAAATCATTTCTCAGAATAATTTTGAATGTTGATCTGGGTTCTACAAGTGTTGTAGATCGTCTGGGTATTTTTTTCATAATTTTATGATGTATAGATTTTTTATTATGAATTTTTGAAGTTCTTGTAATTAAATTCGTAATTAAATAAGTATAAATATATGTATATATAGTTTATATATATGTTTGTATTGTCTGCTATATATCTACATCAGTACTTTGTCTGTGGTTTTTCTGCTGCACGGATAGAAAAGTAGAACAGAGAAGTCAGATGTACGGCATCACGAGTTTCGAGGTAAGTGGCGGCTGCTGCAGAAAAAAAAATAGGGGTGTAACGCATTCCGGGAATGTGTTACACACCTGTGGCGCATTCACGGAATACGTTACACCTTTTAATGACTTAAAAGGGCTGTAACGCATCACCGGAATGCGTTACAGGGCTTGTAACGCGTTCCAGTAATGCGTTACAGCCCGACTGTTTACATTAAAATTGTTTTTCTGGGAGTTTCGTAACTCCGTTTTAGGCGTGCAATATACCGTTGGATTCGTTTTTCCGAGACGGATCTAATGGAGTGATCAATTTTAGTTTATATAAAAGTTTTGAACTGATTATATTCCATGAAGTGTTTTAAAGATGTTTTTGACTGTTTTAATTGCTTTTAAATGCTTCATGTGATACATAGAGATGTATAATGCTTAGACTAATGTGCTAGATGATGTAATATGCCTACCTTGATGTTTATTCATGTTGATATATGTGATATATGCTTAGTTTATCATGCGATGATAGATTTAGGTGAACTTGAATGAACATAAGGTGTTTGTTAGACAACCTAGTATAGTGAAATTGTTTCATAACCTTAATAACAATATTATGAATACAATCATGAGATTCTTGTGTTTATGAAACACGTAATTGAATATGAATTTTCGATATGAGAGAAAGGATGATTCTGTCAACAACAGATTTCTATCTGTAAGAAAGGGTTATTAAGTGACGCCTCTTGACAATGCTCCACCCGATCTGGGAATCATCTGATTATTGATTATTGATTTGAAATATTTAATTTAAAAGGAAGAATTTCTTTATAATATGATTATGATTGTAACGTAATATAATCCCTCTAAAATTAAATAATATCAAGTAGTAATTGGCCAATGATACAACGGGCTTGTGTCGGTCATAGCCTTCCAACATGATAGAAAAGTAGTTCTTATTTTTGAATCATTGTCAGTTCGTGCTACAGCCGAGGGCTTTGATTTCGAAATAAGAAATACTTATCTATTACATAGAGATGTGTACATTGAATAAGAATCTAAAGGTCGGTACGTGCTACAGCCGTGGGCCTTTGGGGACTGATTCAACTGTATGGAATGTTGGGTTAGACTTGACTTAGAATATTGAGTTTGTCGTGCTACAACCGAGACTCAATTATTCAAGAGGCTAAAGTTTGATTAGGGAATAACATGAGATGTAATTGACAAGAGTTGTCTGCCTATTGAACATTACATGGCAGTTCGTGCTACAGCCGGGGTTGTGTAATGGAATGTAGGATCCCTATTCCCACTAGCATTATGAATGCTTAATTTTTCACGTAGGGGGTTGAATAAATTAGATAAACTAGTGGGAGCCACTTATGAATAAAGACCCGATTCATGTAGTGTTTTAAAATGAAATCGAATATTTGCTAAGTGTTGTTATGTGTTTATCATTTACAGATTTACTTTGTACGTTATGTCTTCTGCACTATCACTCAGGAGCATACTGGATGCTCACAAATTGACTGGTCCTAATTATGCTGACTGGCTTCAAAACTTGAGAATTGTTCTCAGGATTGAGAAGCTGGAATACGTGATTGACTCACCTAAGCCTACTGAACCTGCTAGTGATGCACATAATGATGAACATGTTGTGTATCGTAAGTGGATAGATGATGCAAATGTTGCTCAATACATCATGCTAGCTTCCATGAACATTGAGCTACAGAAGCAATATGAGCATATGGATGCTCACACTATCCTCATGCATCTACAAGAGTTGTATGATGTGGCGGGGAGGACAGCTCGATATGAGATATCGAAGGAGCTGTTCGGGTGTAGGATGTCTGAGGGATCATCTGTGAATGACCATGTACTTAAGATGATCAATTTGATTGAACGTCTTGGACAACTTGGTTTTGCCATGGATGGGGAGCTGAGCTAAGACCTGGTCTTGCAATCGCTTCCGAGTTCGTTCTCGCAGTTTATTGTGAACTTTCACATGAATAAGTTGGATGTCAGCCTGCCTGAACTCCACAACATGTTGAAGACTGCGGAATCGAATTTCCCCCCTAAGAAGAGTTCTGTTCTTCTAATTGGTGAAGGTTCCAATCCTAAGAAAAGGAAGAGGAACTCTTCCAAGAAGAAGAAAGTAGGTGAAGAAAAGCCGGTTCCACCAAAAGCTGAAGACCCCAAGAGCAAAGTTGTTTGCTTTCACTATAACAAGGTGGGGCACTGGAAGAGGAACTGCAAGGTTTACCTTGCAGAAATGAAGAAGAAGAAGGGTAGTGAGACTACCGCTTCTAATTCAGGTATGTTCATGAAAGAAGTGAATATGTCATTAAATCAAATTTCTACTTGGGTATTAGATACCGCCTGTGGTTCTCAAATCTGCAATTTGTTACAGGGACCAAGGAGAAGTAGGACTCTTGAGGAAGAGGAGGTGATTCTACTGATGGAAATGGAGCAAGAGTTGCTGCTGAAGATGTAGAATCATTTCATTTACATATGCCTACAGGCAAGACTATTGTTTTAAATAATTGTTATTTTGTTCCCTCGATTGTAAGGAATATTATTCCCATGTTAGACTTGGCTGGATTTTCATTTATTATTGAGAATAATGAATGTTCTATTCTTATAGATAATATTCTTTATGGACGTGGTACTTTAAATAATGGTCTGAATATATGTGACATAATTTACTTCAGATTGAACAAACTAATAAAAGAAAAGGGATGATGAAAATCTCACTTCGTTGTGGCACTACAGTCTCCATTTAGTAGACATGGAGAGAGGGCTGCAAATTTGCTAGGAATGGTACACACAGATGTATGTGGACCCATGTCTAAGCAAGCCATGGGTGGATTTTCAAACTTCATTACTTTCATAGATGATAGATCTAGATTCGGATATGTGTTTGATGAAACACAAGTCTGAAGCCTTTGAAAAGTTCAAAGAGTATAAGTATGAAGTGGAGAAACAAACCAAACAGAGTATTATAATTCTTCGATTAGATCGAGGTGGTGAATACTTTAATGGAGTGTTTCTAGATTATCTCAAAGTAAATGGTATAGTCTCCCAGTGGACGCCTCCAGATTGGTATCTGAAAGGAGAAATCGAACTTTGTTAGACATAGTTCGGTCCATGATGAGCTATGCAAATCTTCCAGTATTCCTATGGGGTTATGCATTGGAAACCTCAGCATATTTACTAAATAAGGTGCCTTCCAAAATCTGTTCCTCAAACTTCGTATGAGATATGGAAAGAAAGGAAACCCGAGTCTTAAACACGTTAAGATTTGGGGATGTCCAGCTCATGTCAAGAAAGTTGACCCAGATAAGCTGGAATATCGATCCGTAAAATATAGTTTTGTGGGATATCCTAAAGAGACTTTAGGGTATTACTTTTACACCGATCATCGGGTGTTTGTATCCAGACATGCTACCTTCTTGGAAAAGGAGTTTATCCTTGAAGGAAACAGTGGGAGCAAAATTGGACTTGATGAAGTTCAAGAAGCACAAACTACTACGGATCAAGTGGAAACACCTGTTCTGACTGAACAAACTTTTGTGGAACAGCCCATTCGTAGGTCAGGGAGAGTGTCTCGCCAACCTGAGAGGTAAAATGGCCTTGTCATTGAGAATGACAATGAGTTATCGATCATTGATGATGACGAACCTGTGACCTATAATGAGGCTATGAGTAGTGTTGACTCAGAGAAATGGCATAGTGCCATGAAATCCGGAATGGAATCTATGTATACGGTATACAAAAGATAGATTATAGCAGATGGCCAGGTGGAGACCTTTAAGGCCAGGCTTTTGGCAAAAGGATTCAAACAAAGGCAATGAATTGACTTTGATGAAACCTTTTACCTATAGCCCTGTTAAAATCAGTTCGGATTTTGCTTGCGATTGCTGCTTACTACGACTATGAGATCTGGCATATAGCCAGATGGTTTTCTTTCCAAGGGAAAAGAAAACCTAGTGTGTAAGCTGCTGCGAACCATATGTGGTTTAAAGCAAGCTTCTCGAAAGATGGAACATTCATTTTGATGAGACAATCAAAGAGTTTGATTTTATTAAAAAACGTAGATGAACCATGTATCTACAAAAGGGTTAGTGGGAGCGCGGTAACATTTCTTGTATTGTATTGAATTAGAGTTGACACACATAACAACATAGCAGACCCACTCACAAAGCTACTTTATGAAAGTCACTTTGATCGTCATAAAGACAAGATGGGTATTAGATACCAGAGTGATTGGCTTTAGTACAAGTGGGAGATTGAAAGGAATATGTCCTAAGTCCAATCATGTATTAGGATTTAGGAATAACTTTGATGTAATCTGTTTTGATTTCATTGATATTAATAAAGACTTGTTTAGTTTTTATTACGGGCTTTATCTATTTAAGTGTTTAAATAAGATATACCATAGTTTAGAGTAAAGCTTTTTATGGATTATGATGAGATCATAATAGTGAGACCTAAAAAGATGATAACTCTAAATTTAAATAGTTCCTGGTCATAGGATTACTAACTGGTAATTAATAATCCGCAAAGATCGGTACATACTATGCTTGCTTCATTATGAAGGATGTCTGTTCTCATAGACAATTGTGTGGTGACACTATAGCTAGTATGTAGGTGCTTATTATAGAATAAGTTCACTGAACATGACTCGCACAGCTGAACAACTGATGGAGTTCACTCACGTGTCAGCAGTTGTTCACATAGTGATAGTTGTACAAGTATCCTTAGACTTGAGGTCATCATAGTCATCTTGTGTACACTGAACTATGCTTTGGTTTAGTTCTTAGTCTCCAGGGACAATTATTAGGGCTCTTCTGGGTATAGGAATTTGTACACGAAGATAGTGTATGATCAATAAAGGATCTACCCCTTCCAGTGAAGGAAGCGAATTTTCAAGGCTGATCCACTTATGCTAGTTCAGGAATCTCTGGCCAGAGTGAATGAAATTAGAAAGGAGTTTCTAATTTGCATAGAACTACGCATAGTAAATGGTAAGCAAGTGATTGAATTAGATAGGCTTGACACGAGATCCATGCCTTGTATTTAATCGGGACATTGTAGGGTAGAAGGAGTTTATTGTACGGTAACTATTCACTGAATAGGTTCTTGGTATTCTAAGCAGTGAATTCATATTATCCGGATAGTCGCGATATGCTGAGAAGTATCCCTCACGATGTAGAATAAATGTGATTAATTAATTAATCATATTTAATAAATTAGAGAATTTATATAAATAATGATAAAATAGTTTTATTATTATTTATTTCTACTACCGGCTTAATATTGAACCTACAGGGTCACACCATAAAAAGAGAATGATTTAATGATGGAGGAATTAATTAATAATGGCTAATAATTATTTATTTGTGAAATAAATAATTAATTGGCAAATTTAATAATTGATTAAATGAGATTTAATTGATTATAAATTAATTAAGAAAAGTTCTTAATGTTATTAATTAAGGATTTAATTTTTGGAAATTAAATCAAGAGAGAGAATTATTTCTAAAGTGTTTAGAAAAAGGATTAATAATTAAAAGGTGTTTTAATTATTAATGAGAATAATAAATGGGATAATAATAATAATATTTATGGGAAAATTTCAGCTGAAAATTTTGCCTATAAATACACTATTATAGACCCTATTTTTATTCGAACCCAGAACCCCAAAAACCTAAAAAGTTTGGAAAACCCAATTCTCTCCATCTCCTTCCTCCTCCTTAACATCGTTTTCTTGGTGGATACCGGTGGAGTGCTTCACACTTGAGGAGCAACTGCTAAGGATCTAAGATCGTTGTCTCCGAATTATTTTAAAGGTTAGATTTGATCCCCTCGAATTTTTATTCATGATCTGTATGCTTTTATTTGGATTTTGTATGTGTAAAAGTGTTTTGCCATGCCCCCGCTGCGTTAAAAATCCAACAAACTCAACATCTGTCGAGTTACAAAATGCTTCATCCATCGGTAGACAACCTGCATCATCCATCGAGAGACAATCAGCTTCATCCGTCGGTACTCAAAATTCACCATCCGTCGGGTCATCAAAAAGAGCTGAAAGTCAGAATAGATCACTTACAGAAAATTCCTCTTTCTCAAATTATGGATCTACAAACTCAGGGGGAGTTTCTAATAATCAAAACTCAATCACAAATTAAAACAACAATGAGGCCTCTTCATCTAGAGCTAATCTACCTCAACAAAGAAAATGGACAAAGGATCACCCCTTTGAGCTCATCATTGGTGATGTATCTTCTAGAGTTCAAACAAGGAGAGCAACTCAAGAGAAATGTCTATACAGCAGTTTCCTGTCCAAGGAAGAACCAAAGAAGGTAGAAGAAGCTTTGTTGGATCTTGATTGGATTTTAGCTATGCAGGAGGAGCTAAACCAATTTGAAAGGAACAATGTATGGAAGCTGGTACCCAAGCCTAAAGGAAAGAATCCAATAGACACCAAGTGGGTATTCAGAAATAAGATGGATGAAAATGGCATAGTGGTCAGGAACAAAGCTAGATTGGTTACTAAGGGCTATTGTCAACAAGAAGGAATATATTTTGATGAAACCTTTGCTCCTGTTGTAAGACTTGAAGCCATCAGAATTTTCTTAGCCTATACAGCCCATGCCAATTTTAAGGTCTATCAAATGGATGTCAAGAGTGCTGTTCTAAATGGAGAATTGGAGGAGGAAGTCTATGTCAGTCAGCCTCCTGGTTTTAAAGATCTAAATCTACCTGATCATGTCTACTATCTTTTGAAAGCACTCTATGGACTGAAGCAAGCACATAGAGCCCGGTATGACACATTGTCAAAATTTCTTTTAGAGAATCATTTCACTAGAGGTACTGTAGACAAAAATTTATTCTTTAGAAATGTTAATGGCTCTAGCATACTTGTTCAAATTTATGTAGATGACATTATTTTTGGCTCTACAGATGAAAAACTTTGCAAAAAGTTTGCCAAACTGATGCAAAGTAAGTATGAAATGAGCATGATGGGAGAACGAACTTACTTCCTTGGTTTGCAAGTTAAGCAAGTTAGTGGTGGAATATTCATTAGTCAAACTAAATACATTTATGATCTTTTAAAGAAGTATGAACTAATGGATTGCACATCTGCAAAAACTCCCATGGCCACTGCAACCAAACTTGAATTAAACACTACTGAAAAGTCTGTGGATATTTCAAGTTATAGGGGCATGGTTGGCTCACTTCTATACTTAACAGCTAGTAGGCCAGATATAATGTTTGCTACATGTGCTAGATTTCAGGCTGATCCTAGAGAATCTCATTTAATTGCTATTAAGAGAATTTTCAGATATCTCAAAGGTACACCAAAACTTGGCATTTGGTATCCTAGAGATTCTGGTTTTGATCTAACTGGTTATTCAGATGCAGATTATGCAGGTTGTAGAATTGATAAAAAAAGTACAACAAGAACCTGTCAAATTTTAGGAAACAAGCTTGTGTTTCGGTTCAGTAAAAATCAAAATTCAGTTTCTACTTCTATAGCAGAAGCTGAATATATTGCTGCTGGCAGTTGTTGTGCACAAATTTTGTGGATGAAAAACCAATTGCTAGACTATGGCCTAAAAGTGGAAAGAATTCCTAATTTCTGTGACAACACAAGTGCGATTTCCATTACTGAGAATCCAGTATAGCACTCAAGAACAAAGCATATAGACATCAAGTACCACTTCATAAAGGAACATGTAATGAATGGTACTGTGGAACTTCATTTTGTTCCAAGTGAAAAACAGCTTGCAAATATATTTACCAAGCCACTGGATGAATCCACCTTCTCAAGGTTGGTAAGTGAGTTATGTATGCTTAATTATTCCTGAATCTTTTCAGATATTTTGCAAGTGGTAATGCAGCCAGAAATTTAATTGATTGTTTTAGTCTTGGGTGAAATTTTGGCTAAGTCAAAATTTACATCCCGACGGATGATCATTATCCATCGAGTTTGATCATCCGTCGGGATACAATTTGTTAATAAAATCAATCATATTTCTGGAATATTTTATATCTCGACGGATAACTGATTTATCCTCATCCGTCGAATTATCCCATTCTTAGCCGTTGATTTTCTGAACATTATCCGTCGAGTATACTTACAGTTTGTAAGCATAACACGACGGATAAGTGATGGAATTTTTACAGTTTATTTTTAAACTATCACACCCCCAACTTAAACAGCAAAATAAATATAGCTATTACATCATTTTAATGAAGAATACACAACCAAATCCAAGATCTTACAGTTTAGGGTTTGGAACAGCCCAACACTACCAACTATTACATCTGAATACAAATGCCGAGTCCTCACACAACTATTAATACTTATTCTACCTGAGCTCGAACATAAGCATCAGCATCACAGGTCTTACGGGCAGTCTGCTTGAATCTAACCATAGCTGCTAGCTGTAATATCAGGGTAAAGCAAGAAGTGAGCCGAATGCTCAACAAGTGCTAACAACCCAACACAAAACATAAATCGAGATATACTTTTAAGAATGCCAATGGAAAGACATAACTAATGATAACGAGAGATAAAACTATGTGAGATGGCATCATTTTGCTTGTATCAAAACAATTTTAAAAAAAAATCATGTCTTAATCAAAATCATTTTATGACGCTACGGATTACAGCCGGTGATCAGCCGCGAAGTAATCCCGAACCTCGCTGGGTTCTAAAACATTAACGGGAATCCCTAGGCAACTTTTAAGCCTAATATAAGTGTGGAAAGGACTCGCGTCTCAGTCCAGATCCACTATTCAAGAAAACATTTATCCCCCTTTGGGACTGAAAACCCATATTTTATTTATTTCAAAAGCTGATGCCGAATTGTAACAAAATCTCTTTTAACAGTACACATTTTTATTAAGGGAATATAGATCAACTCGAAACACGGAAAATATGGTACTAAATCTCAGGGCCATGAATCACAAAACTAAACTCTGTGAGGGTAACTGAATGGTTTTCATGTATCAAAGTTTAGACCAGGGAATTTAGTGAGGCTATTGGATATCATGAAAGGAAGTGCCAAATTGGGCTTAAAGCAATGGTTTCTCATCAAGGTTCAAGTGCTGGATCATAAAAAATGTAAGCTTCATGAATACTAAGGGTGTTAAGGTATGAAGAAATGATTTTTAGCTCAGGATATATCAGAATTGACAAGCTTTAGGATAAGAAAGAAGGGTATCAATCAATTAGGAATCATGTTGGTAAGTTTCTGACTATCAGAGTTCAAGGTAAGGTTCTATAGGGGTTCAAGTATCAGGATGAGATATCAATACTTAGGAATCATCATCATGTTAATCAAGAGGATCAATCAAGTAATATAACAACTCTTTATTTTATCATGGCATTTAACTATCATGAAAAGACTTTTGAACTACTTGCAATACATACTTGAGGGTTCATGGCATCTCTATGTAATTCAAAGATAAGCGAGAGATACGCTTGATTTAAACATATCAAAATGACTCAGGATAATTGCATCGATAAATATGAACTGTTTATAGTAAATATGAAGGTCAAGTTAAATCACTTGCCTTGAGATAGGCTGGACTGGTCTGACTGGTAGGAGCAACTGGAGCTTCACTCGACTTTTATGGCAAGTTTTCCCTCGTCTCGAGATCCTACATAAATAATAATAATCCTCATTATAATATATTCTTACCATCTCAACCTATTTACAACCCGAAATTAAACACGGATGGCACTTAGGCCTATATGCACTTAATTTATATCCACCTTTATATTTCAATTGTACACACGTAGCCACATAATCACATATCGTATATTAATAAAAAATAACACCATAATGCAACACTAGGCTTGGATGATCTCGATTCACAACTTAAGTCACTTGGTCGCTAAACTAGACAAGATCTTCAAATTTTGGCTTCCTAACTCGATGTGCCTTTCCTAAATTATCCAAAACCTATTGACCCTCACTTGTGCCTTTTGCTCTACTGACCTTATACTATCTTACAACTATGGTGGTCGACCTAATACTCACTTCTAAGTATTCTAAAACTATGTGATAAGTGAAAGTGCACACTGGTGCAAATTTCAGAATGACAACTATGGTTTCTTGAGTACATTAGACACTCTTAAACCACATGATTTCCTTCAAAACTTTTACACAAGACTCTCCTAACCTAAGGGCATCTCACAAACTTGATGTGGCTCAAGGGCCTGGCTTGGGCCTTCTTGGGCCTAAGCTAAAAGTCCAAGGTTCCCCTGTTTTTCTGGGCAGAAAATGCCCTGACTTGAATTAACTTGCGACACATGGTTCTAACTCATATCCTATTAACTATGGTTGGAAAAACTTCTCTGACACTCCCTCTAACTAAGGCCCAATTGCTCCTAATGAGGGCTTACCCATGACATGGTCAAATCTCCCTATTTCTAAGTTGCAACAAAACTGTCCCCTGCTGGACAGATTTTGTTATTCTACTTGTGCACCTAACCAAATGACATGCAAACCTCCAACCAACTCCTAAAACCTTTTATATACTCCCAATACTAACTTCTGGTAGCTTGGGCCTCAAAGTGCACACCAATGACATGGTCAAAACTCACTCTAAACCTCAGGGTGCTATACTGATTTTTCTGCAGAAACTATAACTCTCATTTTCCAAGGTTTTGACTTAACAAACCCAACTAACAACAACTAAATACTTAAACCAAGACTTATACATGGTATTCTACTGAACTAACTCCCTTATTCTCGAAATAACCTTGGTGAGATCATCCTTACCTAAGGTACAATTATGACAAAACAAAAGAGACTACACTTCACAAATCACAAATCTTCATGCTTTTGAAACAACAAGATATATATTTTTATAAAAGATAACCACGAATTATTACCATGAAACAAGAAGCATAAATCAATATTGATACATTATTCCTACTGAAATTAAGGCTTACTAACAAAATCTTTCCAAATGATCAAAATCTTACAACATTCTAAGAGAAATCCACATGCATGCATGCTTTCGGGTTTTTCAAACCAAAACAACACATTTTCTACATATGTTCTATCATAAAATTGACATGCAAGCCTAGCATAAGATATACCTAGATGATCACTTAGCATGCAAAGAGTTTTATCAAGACTTCACTAAGATTTTCATGTTATCATCACAAAAACACACAAAGTGGAACATGACAACCAAAACACCATCCATTCGGCTCCTATCAAGTCATGGCCGAATGGATTAGGGTGAAAACAACAATTGAATGAGTGTAGCATACTCATGTCTAGCCATTCTCAACCCTTTGCTACTATAACTCATGGTGAAAGCCTTGAATTCACAAGAATCAAGGATATTCACTTGGAGTTTTAACAAAACACCACCATGCAAGGTCAACACATAAGTTTTTCTACTCTAAACTCTTAAGATATACAAGAACAACATGTAGGGAGTAGGATTACTTGATAATAGGATGATTGTTTGAGTGAGAAATGAAGAAAGAAGGGGATGGGCGCTCGGTTTTTGGGAATTGCCGAGAGGGGAGGGGGAAAAACTGAGAGGGGAGGGGGAAAAACTGAGAGGGGGGAGGAAAGGAGGAGTGTGGAAATGGTGGGGTGAATGTGGAGTAATAATCATGTTAGTTTGGTTTTTATTTGGCCAAAAGTGAGTGGATTTGAGATTTTACAAGAGTAACCTTCCAATATAGTTAGGTAGATTTGCATGCAAGGGTAAATGGGTAATTTGGTTAGTAGAATGAAAGTGAGTGGGGTTGGAAATGTCTTCCTTGCCCCTTAGTTGAATTGGAAGAGTATTTGCATGTAAGGGTAGCCATGTAATTTGCTAATTATAACAAATAAAATTTATAAAGATTTATTTTTATAAAATAAAATATAAGTTCAAAAATTATAAAATTTATATCATAAAATAACTTGGATTTTTAGAGACTTTATAAAATCATTTTCAAAATTTGTGAACAAAATACCTTTTAAAAGAAAAAATTTCCAAAGCTTAGAATATTCCTTATAAATCAAAAATAAAGAAATTAAATAAACTCTTGCTTTGAAAAATCATATACTACACAAAGCAAATTTATAATGCAGAAATTTTCACTCACACTAGCGTACAATCATTGAATATATTTTCATTTGACTTTAATATTATACCCAATCCACAAATAATATTACATAAAATGCCGGTCGTAACATCCTCTCCCCCTTAAGGGATTCTGTCCCCAGAATCTAAGAGAAAAGATGAGGATGCCGGGAACGCATATCAGACTCTAACTCCCAAGTCGACTCTTCGACCTTAGGGTTCCTCCAAAGTACTTTTACTAACTTTACTGACTTATTTCTAAGACTCTTTACTTGCCAGTCGAGTATTTTAACCGGTTGCTCCACAAATGACAGGTCTGTCTGAATTTCTACAGGTTCATAATCTATCACATGGCTAGCGTCAGGATTGTACTTCTTAAGCAACGACACATGGAATACATTATGCACATGCTGATACTGAGGTGGTAAGGCCAACTCATAGACCACCTTTCCCACTTGACTCAAAATCTCAAAAGGACCTATGTATCTAGGTGCTAACTTCCCTTTCTTGCCAAATCTCGTCAACCCTTTTCTAGGTGACACCTTCAGCAACACAGCTTCGCCAATTTGGAATTGAACGTCCTTATGCACTGGATCCGCATACTTCCTCTGTCTATCTTGAGCAGCAAGCAACCTTTTCTGAATTAACTTGACCAAGTCATGCAACTGTTGTACCAATTCCGAGCCGAGAATTCTTCCTTCTCCCACTTCATCCCAACTTGTTGGTGATCTACATTTTCGCCCGTACAAAGCTTCGTATGGTGGCATGCCGATACTGGAATGATAGTTGTTGTTGTAAGAGAATTCAATCAACGGCAAATGGTCGTCCCAACTTCCTGCAGAATCGATTGCACAACTGCGCAACATGTCTTCAATCGTTTGAATTGTCCTTTCACTCTGGCCATCAGTCTGCGGGTGGTACGCCATGCTCATATTCAACTTTGTGCCAAGACATTCCTGAAATTGCTTCCAGAATCTCGAGTTAAATCGGGGATCTCTGTCTGAAACTATTGATACAGGTACTCCATGCCTTAGTACGATTTCGCGCACATACAGATGAACCAACTTGTCCAGTGACGACTTTTCATTTATTGGAAGGAAATGCGCCGACTTCGTAAGACGATCAATTATAACCCATATTACGTCATGTCCGGATTTCATTCGCGGTAGTCCCACTATAAAGTCCATAGCGATATTTTCCCATTTCCATTCTGGAACCTTCAGGGGCTGAATTAATCCGCTTGGTCGTTGATGTTCTGCCTTTACTCTCTGACAAGTATAGCACTTCGCAACCCATTCTGCCACATCTCGCTTCATATTTGGCCACCAAAAGTTCTTCTTTAAGTCTCGATACATCTTGGTGCTTCCCGGGTGGATTGAAAATTTCGAATTGTGGGCTTCATGGAGAATCTCATTCTTTAATTCAGGTACATGGGGAATCCATATTTTGGATGAAAACCTTAGTATCCCTTGCTCATCCCTTTGAGTATTAATCTCTTCTCCAGATAACTGATTCTTCTCTTTCTCCATTACTTCTTCCTAACATTTCTTTATCTTTTCCACTAGTGTTGGCTGAAAGGTCATTGCACGACAAACTTCCTCGACTTTTCCATAAGCACAAAGTTCCAATTCCAATCTTTCAATTTCTTCAGATAACTCTTTTGATGTTATCATCATATTCAATCTCTCCTTCCTACTCAGAGCATCGGCCACTACGTTCGCCTTTCCAGGATGGTAATTTATCGAACAGTCATAGTCCTTGATCAATTCCAGCCATCTCCTCTGCCTCATATTGAGCTCTTTTTGAGTAAAAATGTACTTTAAGCTCTTGTGATCCGTGTAGATTTCACACTTCTCTCCATAGAGGTAATGTCTCCAGATCTTGAGTACGAACACTGTGGCGGCTAGTTCCAAGTCATGCGTCGGGTACTTTAACTCATGCGGCTTCAACTGTCTTGACGCATATGCGATCACTTTACTGTGTTGCATCAACACACAACCCAAACCCTTATGTGAAGCGTCGCTGACTATTACAAAATTCCCTTGATCATCTGGAAGTACCAACACCGGAGCTGTTACCAACTTCTGCTGTAACTCTTGAAAGCTATCTTCACATTCTGCACTCCATTCAAACTTTTGATTCTTTCTGGTTAACTTGGTCAATGGCGTGGCGATCTTCGAGAAATCCTTGACGAATCTTCTATAGTATCCGGCCAATCCTAGAAAACTTCACACTTCCGTAGGAGTCTTTGGCCTCTCCCAACTCATAACTGCCTCAATCTTTGTCGGATTCACTTTAACTCCCTCATTTCCAATAACATGCCCCAAAAATTGAACTTCCTATAACCAAAACTCACATTTGGTAAACTTGGCATACAACTTCTCTTGTCGGAGTATCTCCAATGTTATCCAGAGGTGCTGCTTATGTTCTTCTTCCGACTTAGAATAAATAAGGATGTCATCAATTAATACCACGACAAATTTGTCTAAATACTTCTTAAATACCCGATTCATCAGATCCATAAATGCGGCCGGAGCGTTGGTCAATCCAAACGGCATTACTAGGAATTCATAATGCCCATATCTGGTCCTGAATGCGGTCTTAGGAATATCTTCTTCTTTGATCTTTAATTGATGGTATCCTGATCTCAAATCAATCTTCGAAAAGCATTTTGCTCCCTTCAACTGATCAAAAAGGTCATCTATCCTTGGTAGCGGGTAGCGGTTCTTGATCGTCACCTTATTCAACTCCCGGTAATCTATGCATAGACGCATACTCCCATCTTTCTTCCTTACAAACAGAACAGGTGCTCCCCATGGCGACGTACTTGGTCGTATCACTCCTTTATCCAATAATTCTTGCAGCTGGCTCGCCAACTCTTTCATTTCTACTGGTGCCATCCTATATGGGGCCTTTGAAACTGGTTCCGTGCCTGGAGCAAGGTTGATCTCGAACTCAATTTGTCGATCTGGTGGTAAGCCTGGTAGTTCATCGGGAAACACATCGGGGAACTCGTTAACTATAGGAATATCTTCCATTCTGAGGCTGTCTCTCTCTGAATCCACTACATATGCTAGGAACGACTCACAACCTTTTCTAAGTAACTTCTTAGCCTGAACAACTGTAAGAAATAGTTGCTCTTGCCTCTACCCCTTAAATACTACCTTCTCTCCACTCTTCATCTTTAAATACACTCTCTTGGTCTTACAATTTATCTGAGCGCTATTCTCTCCTAACCAATCCATTCCTAAAATTATATCAAACTCTCCCAACTTGAAGAGTATCAAGTCGGCTGAAAACTTATACCCCGAAATATCAATCTCACACTTTGGACAAAATTGATTCACAGGAATCTTCTCTTGGTTCGCAATTACCACATTTACTACCTCACTCATAACCATTTTATCACATTGGAGCTTATCAACAAAAGATTCTGATATGAAAGATCTTGTTGCTCCCGAATCAATCAATACTTTAGCTTTGACATTATTGAGTAAAAGTGTACCTGCTATCACCTCAGAATTCTGAACAGCATCCTTCATCTTCAAATCAAATGTCCTTGCTGTTGCTTGCGGGGTTGGTGCAGGTGGTGGAGGTAATGCCAATATCTCAGTTGGCACGCTTGCACTGGTACTTGCCACGTTCATCAGAGCTTTGACTGGTCCGGTTGCCTTACACTCCCTAGCCATGTGTCCAGTCTTCCCACACTTGTAGCACGTAACTCCTGGCTTCGGCATCTTGCACTCATTCACCAAATGTCCCTTCTGATTGCACCTATAACAGGTCATGCTCAGCTTATTGCATACTCCGGGGTGCCTTCTTCCACAGTGCTTGCATTCCGGTCTCTGGAACTTGTTTTCTCCAACTTGCCCTTGGCTTGCCTGGTTGTTCCCTTTTGATTCTTGCCTTTTGCCCAAATTTCCCTTCTTTTGAAGATTTCCGCCCTTCTGGAAACCAATCCTCTTTATATTCCGATCTTGCGAACTTCCAGCTTCAGACTTTTCTCCATAAAATAGAACCTTCCTCTTCTTATTATCCCTCTCTTTCCTTGACTGCATCCCATTATTCTCAATCAGAGCAGCTTTATGTACTACTCCCGCATAAGTTTCAAGCTCAAACATAGCCACCCTATCTCTGATCCAAGGCTCCAATCCTTGCTGAAATTTCTTTGCTTTTTCCTCCTCAGTGCTGGTATACTTTGTCACAAACCTTGACAACTCAGTGAACTTCTTCTCATACTCCAATACAGTCGTGTTCCCTTGCTTCAACTCAAGAAATTTTAGCTCCATCTGATTCTGCATGTACTTAGGGTAATACTTGTCCAGAAATAGCTTCTTAAATCTCTCCCAAGAAACCTGCTGAGTGACTTCCATAGCCTTTACTGATTTCCACCAATAGATGACTTCTCCCTTCAAGAAGTAAGCAGCATATGGCGTCTTCTAATCGTCTCCTAACTGTACCAACTCAAAAGCCCTTTCCATCTCCTTGATCCATGTGTTAGCTATCACTGGATCAGTGGTATCATGAAATGCAGGTGGATTCACATTCTGAAAAGCCTTGAAGGTGACAATTTGTCTAGGTAGTACTGGTGGTTCAGGTGGTTGGTGTGGCTCACGGTTATCTTGGTTTTCAATTCGTTGTTGAAGAGTTAGTTGTTGTTGAGCTATAGCATTGGTTTGCTGTTGCAAGGTTTCCAGTAGTCGAATAATATTTGGCTCTGTGGTGGAGGTGGTTGCTGGGTTCTTCTTTTTGGGAGGCATGATCCTGAAATAAGAGTTGTATCAAAACATATATGAATGATAGAATGATTCGAAGGTATCACATGGCATTCTCATTTACATATGGGGTCAAGTTTCCAAATTAAGCAGATATGATGATAAAAACATAAAATAACAGTTGAGAGCAAATGGAACAATAGCACATAATTATTGAAATTTTTAAAGGTCACAGTACATAGGATTGGGACATAGTCTGATTCTAGGAATAACAGGCTTATTTAAAGGAAAAACGGAAATAACTGGGGATTCCATAGAGTCTGATAGTACAACAACATGAAAGGTAAATGGAAAGAACTAAGGCTCCACTCCATCTGAACGGGGCTTGGTAGTCTTTTCCTCTCGAAGCGTCTTCACAATGCTCTGAAGCTCATCTGCCACCATCTGAATGACATACTGGCTGGTACAGTCCCGGTGCGCTGGCATCTCCTCAAGCTTAGTGTTGACGTACTGAACCAAGGTCTCAAGTCTCGCAGTCATCTGCTCCTTGGGCTTCCCTTCATAGTTTCGGCTGTCCGGATACACGTTCTTCAGTCGGTCTATCAGTCGGTCGTACTTGCCCTGAAGAATGTCGAACTCGCGCCTTAACTCAGCATACACTGTGAAAGCAATAGTGTCGTCCGACCCAGAGGATGACGAGGAATGCGCCCTTTGCTGACAACCAATAAGAGGAGTATTAATAATACTTTACTTAACCTACTCCCTCGCATATTATTTATAACCTACACACATATCCTATAACCTATTTGGGCTGTCCAGGGACTCTAAACCGTAGCTCTGATACCAAAACCTGTCACACCCCCAACTTAAACAACAAAATAAATATAGCTATTACATCATTTTAATGAAGAATACACAACAAAATCCAAGATCTTACAGTTTAGGGTTTGGAACAGCCCAACACTACCAACTATTACATCTGAATACAAATGCTGAGTCCTCACACAACTATTAATACTTATTCTACCTGAGCTCGAACATAAGCATCAACATCACAGGTCTTACGGGCAGTCTGCTTGAATCTAACCATAGCTGCTAGCTGTAATATCAGGGTAAAGCAAGAAGTGAGCCGAATGCTCAACAAGTGCTAACAACACAACACAAAACATAAATCGAGATATACTTTTAAGAATGCCAATGGAAAGACATAACTAATGATAACGAGAGATAAAACTATGTGAGATGACATCATTTTGCTTGTATCAAAACAATTTTTTAAGAAAAATCATGTCTTAATCAAAATCATTTTATGACGCTACGGATTACAGCCGGTGATCAGCCGCGAAGTAATCCCGAACCTCGTTGGGTTCTAAAATATTAACGGGAATCCCTAGGCAACTTTTAAGCCTAATATAAGTGTGGAAAGGACTCGCGTCTCAGTCCAGGTCCACTATTCAAGAAAACATTTATCCCCCTTTGGGACTGAAAACCCATATTTTATTTATTTTAAAAGCTGATGCCGAATTATAACAAAATCTCTTTTAACAGTACACATTTTTATTAAGGGAATATAGATCAACTCGAAACACGGAAAATATGGTACTAAATCTCAGGGCCATGAATCACAAAACTAAACTCTGTGAGGGTAACTGAATGGTTTTCATGTATCAAAGTTTAGACCAGGGAATTTAGTGAGGCTATTGGATATCATGAAAGGAAGTGCCAAATTGGGCTTAAAGCAATGGTTTCTCATCAAGGTTCAAGTGCTGGATCATCAAAAATGTAAGCTTCATGAATACTAGGGGTGTTAAGGTATGAAGAAATGATTATTAGCTCAGGATATATCAGAATTAACAAGCTTTAGGATAAGAAAGAGGGGTATCAATCAATTAGGAATCATGTTGGTAAGTTTCTGACTATCAGAGTTCAAGGTAAGGTTCTATAGGGGTTCAAGTATCAGGATGAGATATCAATACTTAGGAATCATCATCATGTTAATCAAGAGGATCAATCAAGTAATATAACAACTCTTTATTTTATCATGGCATTTAACTATCATGAAAAGACTTTTGAACTACTTGCAATACATACTTGAGGGTTCATGGCATCTCTATGTAATTCAAAGATAAGCGAGAGATACGCTTGATTTAAACATATCAAAATGACTCAGGATAATTGCATCGATAAATATGAACTGTTTATAGTAAATATGAAGGTCAAGTTGAATCACTTGCCTTGAGATAGGCTGGACTGGTCTGACTGGTAGGAGCAACTGGAGCTTCACTCGACTTTTATGGCAAGTTTTCCTTCGTCTCGAGATCCTACATAAATAATAATAATCCTCATTATAATATATTCTTACCATCTCAACCTATTTACAACCCGAAATTAAACACGGATGGCACTTAGGCCTATATGCACTTAATTTATATCCACCTTTATATTTCAATTGTACACACGTAGCCACATAATCACATATCGTATATTAATACCAAATAACACCATAATGCAACACTAGGCTTGGATGATCTCGACTCACAACTTAAGTCACTTGGTCGCTAAACTAGACAAGATCTTCAAATTTTGGCTTCCTAACTCGATGTGCCTTTCCTAAATTATCCAAAACCTATTGACCCTCACTTGTGCCTTTTGCTCTACTGACCTTATACTATCTTACAACTATGGTGGTCGACCTAATACTCACTTCTAAGTGTTCTAAAACTATGTGATAAGTGAAAGTGCTCACTGGTGTAAATTTCAGAATGACAACTATGGTTTCTTGAGTACATTAGACACTCTTAAACCACATTCTTTCCTTCAAAACTTTTACAAAAGACTCTCCTGACCTAAGGGCATCTCACAAACTTGATGTGGCTCAAGGGCCTGGCTTGGGCCGAAGCTAAAAGTCCAAGGTTCCCCTGTTTTTTTGGGCAGAAAATGCCCTGACTTGAATTAACTTGCGACACATGGTTCTAACTCATATCCTATGAAATATGGTTGGAAAAACTTCTCTGACACTCCCTCTAACTAAGGCCCAATTGGGCCTAATTAGGGCCTACCCATGACATGGTCAAATCTCCCTATTTCTAAGTTGCAACAAAACTGTCCCCTGCTGGACAGATTTTGTTATTCTACTTGTGCACCTAACCAAATGACATGCAAACCTCCAACCAACTCCTAAAACCTTTTATATACTCCCAATACTAACTTATGGTAGCTTGGGCCTCAAAGTGCACACCAATGACATGGTCAAAACTCACTCTAAACCTCAGGGTGCTATACTGATTTTTCTGCAGAAACTATAACTCTCATTTTCCAAGGTTTTGACTTAACAAACCCAACTAACAACAACTAAATACTTAAACCAAGACTTATACATTGTATTCTACTGAACTAACTCCCTTATTCTCCAAATAACCTTGGTGAGATCATCCTTACCTAAGGTACAATTATGGCAAAACAAAAGAGACTACACTTCACAAATCACAAATCTTCATGCTTTTGAAACAACAAGATATATATTTTTATAAAAGATAACCACGAATTATTACCATGCAAAAAGAAGCATAAATCAATATTGATACATTATTCCTACTGAAATTAAGGCTTACTAACAAAATCTTCCCAATGATCAAAATCTTACAACATTCTAAGAGAAATCCACATGCATGCATGCCTTCGGGTTTTTCAAACCAAAACAACACATTTTCTACATATGTTCTATCATAAAATTGACATGAAAGCCTAGCATAAGATATACCTAGATGATCACTTAGCATGAAAAGAGTTTTATCAAGACTTCACTAAGATTTTTATGTTATCATCACAAAAACACACAAAGTGGAACATGACAACCAAAACACCATCCATTCGGCTCCTATCAAGTCATGGCCGAATGGATTAGGGTGAAAACAACAATTGCATGAGTGTAGCATACTCATGTCTAGCCATTCTCAACCCTTTGCTACTATAACTCATGGTGAAAGCCTTGAATTCACAAGAATCAAGGATATTCACTTGGAGTTTTAACAAAACACCACCATGCAAGGTCACACATAAGTTTTTCTACTCTAAACTCTTAAGATATACAAGAACAACATGTAGGGAGTAGGATTACTTGATAATAGGATGATTGTTGAGTTAAAAATGAAGAAAGAAGGGGATGGGGGCTCGGTTTTTGGGAATTGCCGAGAGGGGAGGGGGAAAAACCGAGAGGAGGAGGGAGGAAAGGAGGAGTGTGAATGGTGGGGTGAATGTGGAGTAATAATCATGTTAGTTTGGTTTTTATTTGGCCAAAAGTGAGTGGATTTGAGATTTTTACAAGAGTAACCTTCCAATATAGTTAGGTAGATTTGCATGCAAGGGTAAATGGGTAATTTGGTTAGTAGAATGAAAGTGAGTGGGGTTGGAAATGTCTTTCTTGCCCCTTAGTTGAATTGGAAGAGTATTTGCATGCAAGGGTAGCCATGTAATTTTCTAATTATAACAAATAAAATTTATAAATATTTATTTTTATAAAATAAAATATAAGTTCAAAAATTATAAAATTTATATCATAAAATAACTTGGATTTTTAGAGACTTTATAAAATCATTTTCAAAATTTGTGAACAAATACCTTTTAAAAGAAAATTTTTCCAAAGCTTAGAATATTCCTTATAAATAAAAAATAAAGAAATTAAATAAACTCTTGCTTTGAAAAATCATATACTACACAAAGCAAATTTATAATGCAGAAATTTTCACTCACACTAGCGTTCAATTATTGAATATATTTTCATTTGACTTTAATATTATACCCAATCCACAAATAATATTACATAAAATGCCGGTCGTAACATAAACGACTATTTTGGGAAATTTTTATTGGTCACTTTAGTTTACTTTATTTTTTTAACAGTTATTTTTGAGATAGTGTAAAAGCAAAATTTATTTTCATTTCTTTTCTTTTATCATTCTCAATTCATCTGCTCTAAACTTCTTTCTCTCTCAAAAGCAATTACCCTCTCTTTCTCTGAAATTTTTACTCTCTAACAATGGCACCAGTCTTCAAAATCATGTCTCAAACTGACTTTATCTATGAGAAGAACAATTTCACAGCTCTAGTGAACAAAGGGATTCAACAGTCTAGCGACTACCACAAAATGATGGATTTTGTGCAAGGATGTAAGCTCAAATATGCAATGTTGGAGTCTCCCACTATCTACTGTAAGGTTGTGGAGGAAATATGGACGACTGTAGTGTACAACTCAACTGACAAGACCATCACTTTCACTATTAAAGGTAAGGAATTCTGTCTTAGTAGTGACATTGTTAAAACATGCTTTAAGTTTCTTGATAATACTGCCACTACTCCACACACAAACACTGATATTATTAACATGTTAAACTCCATGGATTATGCACTCACCATCTCTAAATTAAGTGAAATTAGGAGATTGGGTCTTAGGAAAGAATGGAGTTATCTGTGTGATGTAGTTACTAAAGTATTTTCTGGTAAAATTAGCAATTTTGATTATGTCAATATCTCCATGCTCAACATGCTTTACATGCTAGTAACTGATAAATACTTCAATTTTAGTGATCTAGTCCTGTTTGAGTTGGGGTTTAAATTAGGGGAGCTTAATAAGAGGGGTAAGAATGTTTATTATGCTATATTTTTAATGATGCTTGCTAACCACCTCTCTGAGGATATTGTGCTTGAGAAGCCAAACAACAAGTTGGATTGTTCGGTTCAAGAAAGGAGAATTATTGCAGATCTCAATAGAGCAGATCACCACAAAGAAGTGCCACTTTTCTACTTTCAGTAATGGAGGCACCTCAGGTAAGTGAGGTAATTTCAACTGTTTCTACTCTTCCAACCTCAACCATTTCTTTTCCTTCTAGTGTAGCAATGGCATCTGTGTCAATGACTAGACAGATGCCTACCCAAGCTACCAAATCCAAAGTTTCAAAACCAAAGACAAAGAAAGCCCCCTCTGGTGTCTCTCAAAAGATGCTAGTTGTAAAATCCACCAAAAACAAAGAGGGGAGTGTGAAGGTGGGAAAGATAGGTGAGGCACAGGGTGAAAATCAAAGAAGCCCTAAGGATAAGGATGGTGAGCTAAGTGTACACAAACCAAGCCACACCACAGTTTCCTAACAAACTGTGGTTGTTAATAAGGATAAAAGCTCAGCTCTAGTTTCATCCTCCCAAAAGGATGTAACTATTAAAACAAGCTCTCAACCAGGAGCACAGAATAAAAGGGGTAGGGACACAAGTTCACCAAAAAACTACACTAGAAAGAAGAAAACTAAAACCTTTGGGGATGCACAGGGTACACACACAGTGCAAACTGGAGCTAAAGACCCAGTCACTGCACCATCTCAAAGTCAAATTGATATGGCTCCAACAAATGTGGAGTCACAGCCAAAATCTGTACAAATTGAAACACCCCAAACACCAAATTCTCCCACACAATCTTTGGATATTGACATGATTCAAACATCACAACCATATTCTTCATCTTTAACTCTGTTGGAGAAGCCAAAAATCCATGCAAGTGAGCATCATCTTATAGATGATTTGTTGGCTCATTTGCCACATTTTTCTGAGATTGTTGAGATATCTGTGCCAAAATTTTCATCAATTTGCACAGAGTCCACAATAGTCTCCACTCCAAACTCACTCATTTCTACTCACTCGATGGATATTGTTCATCCGTCGAGTAGTGATTATATCCCAACGGATGTGCCTAACTGCAGTCATCCGTCGGATAGTCCAAATTACTACCCTGATGGATATTTCTCATCCGT
>NW_027417968.1:0-84708 GCF_009905375.1 Apium graveolens
ATCAAACTTATTTTCGATTATTCAACTAAAGATAATACTTTCATATAAGTATATCTTTGATTATTTAGTACTCGTTTCAAGTATAAGTTTTAATACTTCTACTTCAATTATTTTTATAAAGATTATTCTTTATGGGAATATTATTTAAATAATAATATTCAGACATTTTCTAAATATTCTGGGGACTGATTTACTTCATCAAATCAGTATTACTCCAAACACTCTTTAAAGTGTTTTCGAGTCTTTAAAATGATTTTCAAAAGTTAGAGCAGATCCCAAAACTATTTTTATATTTAAGATCTTCCTTTTAAAAAGGGGATTTAAATACTCGCTCAAAACCTGGGGGATCCGGCTCGGTGGTGTGTTTTATATTCGCAACAAGGTTGCTGTCTTGGTAAAAGAGTTTTTGATTACTTACCCAATATTCGGGAAGTAAAATTCTTGGAACAAGTTAATCCATTAACAGGCATCGCCTGGGAAATATCGGTGAGTTTTCCTTTCCAACTAGATACGACTTCTTGGTGGAGCCGTATCAACAAGTTTCTACTTGGGGAAAGGGGGAAACGAGCTTTACGTTTCAGAGTCATGGATTTCATCTGAACTAGGAGTGGCGTAAGTGGTCGAGTAGCGCCGGCCCAGCCTTATTATATTGGCCCAAATGGCCTGGAAGTTCCGCTAAGGCGGTCCATTCCCTAGGAGTTCAGTGTTCGGTTGACAAGTAAATCCGACAGGTTCTCCTCTACATGTAGAAAATGGTGGGGTTGTACTACTACGACTGATCATCGTAAGTGGTCTTCCTGGCGCGGTAAACTCCCGTAATGAGTTCATCATCCATTTGGATAATTCTGCAACACTACCCGTAGCAATTCGATCGAAAGGCTACTAATGGGTGGTTGCCGAAGCATTGACAGGGTCAAACATTTTTATTGGTGTATCCATTGAATGAAGTATCTCGTAACTTCATCTCTTTTCAAAATATTTCAAAGATCAAATATTTTCAAGTTTTATTTGTGGTCTCATCTATGGGATGACCTCGTGAATCTTATAATACTTTGAACGGTGATAGTTCAAGTAGCTTTATAAATGATATAAGTGTGGGGAAGTATTGGTAACTTCATTCCTTGTTTTTACTTATATCTAGTAAGTAATTATCTTACACACGATAAAGATTCTAGTAAGTATCCATTTAGATACTTGTATTATTGTTATCACTACATATTATCTTGCGAGCTGTAAGGCTCACTCTTGCTTTATTTCTTCATCACACAACAACAGTTAGGAGAGATGGCCAGACTCCAGCAGACCCAGCGCAAGCGCGTGGGAAGCGTCCCGCGTCTTCCCGATGATGTTGTGGCTGCTATAGCTGCAGAGGTAGATCCATTGTAGTTCAGACCATCTACTTTTGAGAATCAAATTATGTATAATTATAACTTGTGGCAGATAATGGCAATTAACTGTAAATTATCAAGTAATCATTTTGGGTTGTAATAATTTTAAATTGTGGATTCAAAGACTTGTACTTATTTCAATTTCATCTCTGAGACTATAACGGGTTGTGGTGTGTGTTAGTGTGGGGTCACAGCATGAGGTTATTTATTATTAATTAAGTGAAGTGATATTGTGGAAAGAAAGACCGTGACAACCCGGATCCCCGACCCCGGATCTGAGGGTGTTACAATATTGGTCATCTGTCTATCAAGCAATTGAATGACAGACTAGAAAAGATTGAGGTTAAACCAGAGGCTAAAAGGAAAAACAATAGAAATGGTAAAGTAGGGATTAACAAACATAACAACTACACACCTAATGAGTATGCTCCAAGAAAAATCTGTGTTAAGTGTGGTAGTGTAAATCATCTATCTGTTAATTGCAAAACTGACATGCCTACTTCCATATCTGTGCCACCTCCTTTTCCCAATATGACTGCCATGCCTTCTATGTCTATGAAGGCTATGTCTACATAGAATATGAATGCATAATTTGCTAATATGCCATTTGCACCTAATCCTTATTATGCATTATTTAGTATGCCCCAAATGCCATTTAGCATGCCCTACTAGAATAACATGTTTGCTAATAGCATGCCATTTCCTGTTAATCAAAATGTGCATGATAATTCTGTTTTAATGAATTATTTCAAAGGTCCAACTCAGATGACTAAGGATGAATCTGATATCCCCAAGTCAAATGAGATCAAACCTAAGAAATAGAAGAAGAAAGCTAACAAGGCAGAACCCAAGGAAACTTGGGCACCAAAATCAACTTGATTTGATTTTAATGTGTGTAGGGCAACAGAAAGAATCTGTGGTACTTGGATAGTGGTTGTTCAAGACACATAACTGGTGATTCTACCCTGCTCACAGAGTTCAAGGAGAGAGTTGGCCCAAGTATTACTTTTGGAGATGACAGCAAGGGTTATACTGTGGGATATAGCTTGATTTCAAAAGACAATGTCATCATTGAGGAGGTTGCCTTAGTGGATGGTCTCAAGCACAATTTGTTGAGTATCAGCCAACTTTGTCATAAAGGCAATTTAGTGACCTTAACACAGAAGCCTGTGTTGTGATAAACAAAAGGAGCAACAAAGTGGTTCTCACTGGAGTGAGAAAAGGAAATGTGTACCTAGCTGACTTCAACTCATCAAATGCAGAATCTGTTACTTGTCTTCTCAATAAAGCAAGTTAAGATAAAAGTTGGCTATGGCACAAGAAATTATCCCATCTAAACTTTAAGACCATGAATGAGCTTCTGAAGAAAGAACTGGTTAGAGGCATTCCTCAAGTGGAGTTTTCTAAGGATGGACTGTGTGATGCTTGTCAAAAGGAAAAGCAAATTAAAGCATCATTCAGAAAGAAGCTTGATTCAACAATTGAAGAACCTTTACAACTGCTACACATGGATTTGTTTGGACCAGTCAATGTGTTGTCCATCTCAAGGAAAAGATTTTTCCTAGTAATTGTAGATGATTTCTCAAAGTTCTCTTGGACATATTTCCTTAAGTCTAAAGATGAGACTAGTGAAATTTTTATCAATCACATAACGCAAGTCAACAATCATCCTGATTTCAAAGTTAGAAGAATCAGGAGTGACAATGGAACTGAGTTCAAGAATTCTGTCATGAGAGCATTTTCTGAAGAAAATGGGATTTTGCATGAGTTTTCAGCAGCAAGAACTCCACAACAAAATAGAGTAGTAGAAAGAAAGAACAGATCACATATTGAAGCTGCTAGGACAATGCTTGAAGAATCTAAGTTACCAACATATTTCTGGGCTGAAGCTGTAAATACTGCATGCTACACTCAGAATATTTCTCTGGTTAATCAAGCAAAATGCATGACTCCCTACCAATTGTTCAAGAACAAAAAGCCAACTCTAAATTTTCTTCATATCTTTGGCTGCAAATGTTATATCTTGAGAAATCAAACTGATCATAATGGGAAGTTTGATGCTAAAGCAGATGAAGGAATTTTTTTTGGATATGTTGTTGGTAAGGCATACAGAGTCTACAATCTGAGAACCAATATTATTGTGGAATCAATACATGTTGTGTTTGATGATAAAAAGATTGAAGGACTATAAGATGGAGATTACCATGAGAGCCTCAAATTTGACAATGTGGAGATGGTTTGTGATGACAGTGATGATGAAAGTGATCAAGAAACAGTATCAAAGGATAATGCAGAAAAATCTACTACCAATGAAGCACAAAACTCAACATCTGTCGAGTTGCAAAATGCTTCATCCGTCGGGAGACAATCTGCTTTATCCGTCGGGAGACAACCAGCTTCATCCGTCGGTACTCAAAATTCACCATCCGTCGGGTCATCAAAAAAAGCTGAAAGTCAGAATAAATCACTTACAGAAAGTTCCCCTTTCTCAAATCAAAGATCCATAAACTCAGGGGTAATTTCTAATAATCAAAACTCAATCACACATCAAGACAACAATGAGGCCTCTTCATCTAAAGCTAATCTACCTCAACAAAGGAAATGGAAAAAGGATCACCCCTTTGAGCTCATCATTGGTGATGTATCTTCTAGAGTTCAAAAAAGAAGTGTAACTCAAGAAGAATGTCTATATAGCAGCTTCCTCTCTAAGAAAGAACCAAAGAAGGTAGAAGAAGCTTTGTTGGATCCTGATTGGATTTTAGCTATGCAGGAGGAGCTAAACCAATTTGAAAGGAACAAAGTATGGAAGCTGGTGCCCAAGCCTAAAGGAAAGAATCCAATAGACACCAAATGGGTATTCAGAAACAAGATGGATGAAAATGGCATAGTAGTCAGAAATAATGCTAGATTGGTTGCTAAGGGCTATTGTCAATAAGAATGAATAGATTTTGATGAAACCTTTGCTCCTGTTGCAAGACTTTAAGCCATCAAAATCTTCTTAGCCTATGCAGCCCATGCCAATTTCAAGGTCTATCAAATGGATGTCAAAAGTGACTTTCTGAATGGAGATTTGGAGGAGGAAGTCTATGTCAGTCAGCCTCCTGGCTTTGAAGATCCAAATTTTCCAGAATATGTCTACAATCTTTTAAAAGCACTTTATGGACTAAAGCAAGCACCTAGAGCCTGGTATGACCCTTTTTCAAAGTTTCTTTTAGAGAATCACTTCACTAGAGGTACTGTAGACAAAACTTTATTCTTTAGAAATGTTAATGGCTCTAGCATACTTGTCCAAATTTATGTAGATGACATTATTTTTGGCTCTACAAATGAGAAACTTTGTAAAATGTTTGCCAAATTGATGTAAAGTATGAAATGATTATGATGGGAGAACTAACTTACTTTCTTGGTTTGGAAGTTAAGCAAGTTAGTGATGGAATATTCATTAGTCAAACTAAATACATTTATGATCTTTTAAAGAAGTTTGATCTAATGGATTGCACATCTGTAATAACTCTCATGGCCACTGCAACTAAGCTTGAATTAAACACTACTGAAAAGTCTGTGGATATTTCAAGTTATAGGGGCATGGTTGGCTCACTTCTGTACTTAACAGCCAGTTGGCCAGATATAATGTTTGCTCATATCTTTGTGCTAGATTTCAGGCTGATTCTAGAGAATCTCACTTAGTAGTTATTAATAGAATTTTCAGATATCTCAAAGGAACACTAAAACTTGGCATTTGGTACCCTGGAGATCATGGTTTTGATCTAACTGGTTATTCAGATGCAGATTATGCAGGTTGCAGAACTGATAGAAAAAGTACAACAGGAACTTGTCAATTTCTAGGAAGCAAGCTTGTGTCCTGGTTCAGTAAAAAGCAAAATTCAGTTTCTACTTCTACAGCTGAAGCTGAATATATTGCTGCTGGCAGTTGCTGTGCACAGATTTTGTGGATGAAAAACCAATTGTTAGACTATGGTCTGTAAGTGGAAAGGATTTCTATTTTCTGTGATAACACAAGTGCAATTGCCATCACTGAAAATCCGGTACAGCATTCAAGAACAAAGCACATAGACATCAAGTACCACTTCATAAAGGAACATGTAATGAATGGTACTGTGGAACTACATTTTATTCCAAGTGAAAAGAAGCTTGCAGATATATTTACCAAGCCCCTGGATGAATCCACCTTTTCAAGGTTGGTAAGTGAGTTAGGTATGCTTAATTACTCTTGAATTTTTTCAGATAATTTGCAAGTTGTGATACAGCCAGAAATTTAATTGATTTGTCAGTCTTGGATGAAATTTTGGCTAAGTCAAAATTTACATCTCGACGGATGATCATTATCCATCGAGTTTGATCATCCGTCGGTATACAATTTGTTAATAAAAATCAATTATTTTTTTGGAATATTTTATGTATCGACGGATAACTGATTTATTCTCATCCGTCGAATTGTCTTATTCTTAGCCGTTGATTCTCTGAACATTATCCATCGAGTATACTTACAGTTTGTAAGCATAACACGACGGATAATTGATGGAATTTTACAGTTTATTTTTAAACGGCTATTTTGGGCAATTCTTATTGGTTACTTTATTTTACTTTATTATTTTTTAGAGTTATTTTTGAGATAGTATACAAGCATAATTCATTTTCATTGCTTTTCTTTTATCATTCTCAAATCATCTGCTCTAACTTCTTTCTTTCTCAAAAGCACTTACTCTCTCTCTCTTTGCAAGTTTTTACTCTCTAACAATGGCACCAGTCGTCAAGATCATGTCTCAAACTGGACTTATCTATGAGAAGAACAACTTCACGGCTTTAGTGAACAAGGGGATTCAGCAGTCTGGGGACTACCACTAAATGATGGATTTTGTGAAGAACTGCAAACTCAACTATGCCATGCTGGAATCACCCACCATTTACTATGAGGTTGTTGAAGAAATGTGGACGACTGCAACATACAACTCAACTGATAAGACTATCACTTTCACTATTAAAGGTAAGGAATTCTGTGTTAATAGTGATATTGTTAAAGCATGTTCCAAAATTCCTGATAATACTGTAACTTCTCCATACACAGACACTAACATTGTTAATATGCTTAATTTCATGGGCTATGCACTCTCTACTTCTAAATTAAGTGAAATTAGGAGGTTGGGTCTTAGGAAGGAATGGAGTTATCTGTGTGATGTAGTTACTAAGGTATTTTATGGTAAAATTAGCAATTTTGATTCAGTTAATATCTCTATGCTCAACATGCTTTACATGCTAGTAACTGAAAAAATTTCAACTTTAGTGATCTTGTCATATTTGAGTTGGGGTTTAAGTTAGAGGAGCTAAATAAGAGGGGTAAAAATGTTTACTATGCTAGATTTTTAATGATGCTTGCTAACCACCTCTCTGAGGATATTGTGCTTGAGAACCCAACCAATAAATTAGATTTTTGGGTTCAAGAAAGGAGAATCATTGCAGATTTGAACTGGGCAAACCATCACAAAGAGGTGCCACTCTTCTATTTTCCTGTTATGGAGGCACCTCAGGTAAGTGAGGTAATTTCAAATGTCTCTACTCTTCCAACCTCACAAACTTCTTTGCATTCTAGTATAGCTATGGCAACTGTGTCATTGACCCAACAGTTGCCTACCCAAGCTACCAAATCCAAAATTTCAAAAACAAAGAGAAAGAAAGCTTCCTCTGGTGTCTCTCAAAAGATGCCAGTTGTAAAATCCATAAAACCTAAAGAGGGAAGTGTAAAGGTGGGTAAGAAAGGTGAGGAACAGGGTGAACATCAAAAAAACCCTAAATATTAGGTTGGAGAGGTGAGTGTTTCCCAGCCTAGCCACACTGCAGTTTTTCAATAAACTGCAGTGCTTAATAAGGATATAAGCTCATTACTAGTTGCATCCTCCCAAAAGGATGTGACTATTGAACATAGCTCTCAACCAAGAGCACGGGCCAAAAGGGTAAGGGACACAAGCTCACCCCAAACTTATACTAGAAAGAAGAAATCAAAGACCCTTGGGGATGCACAGGGTTCACACACTGTGCAAACTGGTGCTAAGGACATAATCACTGCACTTTCTCAAAGTCAGGTTGATGTGGCTCCAATAAATGTGGAGTCACAACCAAAATCTCTAATAATTGAAGCACCTGAAATACCAAATTCTCCCACACACTCTTTGGATGTTGACATGATAAACACATCACTTCCAAATTCTCCATCTTTAACTCTCATGGAGAAGCCAAAAATCCAAGCAAATGAGCATCATCTTCTAGATGATTTGTTGGCTCACTTGCCATTTCTTTCTAAGACTGTTGAGACATTTGTGCCAAAATTTTCACCAATCTGCACAGAGTCCACAATAGTCTCCACTCCAAACTTATTTATTTCTACTCTCTCGATGGATATTATTCATCTGTCGAGTAGTGATTGTATCTAGACGGATGTGTCTAACAGCAGTCATCCGTCGGTTAGCAAAATTACTACCCCGATGGATATTCCTTATCTGTCGAATGTCTCTGCACAGCTTCAAATTTCATCAATTATTACAAGTGCAGAAGACTTAGTAGTAGTGCAATCACTCCTAGGACTGAGGGAAGGGAGTGAAATGAGTGAGAGTCTGGGTTGCTTCCAGGAAAAAGGAGAGGAAAAGAGTGAACCAATGCAGTCCATTTCTTCAGGACTGGCAAAAGTGAGTGTGAGGAGTCCCACCTTAGATGGTGAAGGTGAGGGTGTGAGGGTGGGGAGCCAAGGTGAGACCTTGATGCAACAAAAGAGAGATCATGAGAGAAATGCAGGTATAGAAGTGATAAGGATGGAAACCATTGCAAGTGAGTCAATGAATGTCAATGATGCAGAAAGGGAAAGGTTATTTCAGCAAGAATATCAAGTTGTTATAGATTCTATTTCCCTTGATGCTGAGACATTTACTCACCCTATGACAGCTTACCAAACTCTAGCTGTACAGGGCAATGAGGAGGCTGAAAGATTGTTGAACTTGGTGCATACTACACAATCTTTACAAAGAGCAAAGGATGCAATCACTGATATGCCTTCCAACATTGGCAGTGATTTTGAACTGGATGAAACTTCTTTTGGGGATGCTGGTGGGGATGATAAGGAAGATAGCATGAGCATAGGGGGAGATGCAGATGTTCCTGCCTGGATACTAACAAAAGAATGCTCCTACTCACATTTCCAATAAACACAATTCAAGCTAATTGATGACACCCAAGCAGCCATTCAGGCATCTACTAATGCCAGCACAAAGAAGCTACTCACAGCACATCTTGAAGCACTCCAGCTGCATAAAATTCAAGCCCTCCAACACAGTCAGAGTGTGGATGCAATCAAGCAAGAAATTTCTAAAGTCAAGCAAGATGTCATAGAAAGGATGGATGTTAGACTCCCTGCAACCACCATGACTGAAATTGTTCAAAAGCTAAGGAAGGAGGCTGATCTCAATAGGAAAGTTGAGACCATGGACTCAAGAATATCTGATGTAGAGAAGTCAATGGCCAAGATACTTAACAATCAAGAAACTCAGACTGCACTACTCCAACAGTTGGTGGCTGCTCAACTCCCTCCCACACAACTTGATGATAACAAAAAGGGGGAGAAAGGCTCAAGTGAGGGGGAGAAACAGCTTAATATTCAAGTTAGCAAAGTAATTGTGCCTACAATTGCTTTCACCAAGCCACCAACTAAAGACAACATTTATCTGATTAATGAAGCAGCAGCCACATTGAGAGCAGCTGAAAAAAAGTAGTTGAGCCCAATCAACTGGGAGAAAATTGATGAGGATATTTAAAAGAGGTTTGGGCTGGCAAAGAAGCCAGAAAAATCAGCCATTCATCACTCTCAAGTCAGGCAAATCTCTGTGAATGATATGAGCATGAATAATCTGGAAAGAGGACATCCATCCTGCATCAAATCTCCAAAGGCTGAGATAATTTTGAAGCCAAAGGTGAACTATCATAAACCTTCTCTAAAGAACCTTTTGGATACAGTGTATGAGACACCAAATCCTGATAAAAAGAAACTGTTGTCAAGATCAATTGCATTCTACAAGGATCCAGCTGATTCAGCATTGAAAAGAAGAATTGCCAAGGTTTTCAGGAATGGTAAGAAAAGTTGTGTGGTGGCTGGACACCCTCAATTTGCTGAAGCAAAAAGAGAAGAAAAGGCAAGATTGAAGCAAGAAAAGAAGCAAGCTGCTCAAGATGCTAAAAAGGTTAAACAAAAGAAGAAGGAAGCTGCTATCTTGGCCAAGCTGCAAGCTGTGAAACCTACACAACAAATTCCTGAACAATCATCTGAAACCACTGAATCTAAGGAACTGAAAATACAAGAAGAATCACAGCAGAGAAAAAGTTTTAGATACAAATTTCATGCAAACAGAAAAGTGGACTTTGATAAAAAGGAATTGGAAGATTAGTTTCCCAAAAATCTACATCTGCAACAACTCAAACATCCATGCCCTCTGTAGCACATGGAGAATTCAAGATAGATTCATCCAAGAATTTTTATGGTGAACCTATCATTCCAAAGGATGAACCAATAGACTGGGATAGTCTACAAATACATGAACTCAATCTACCTCACTTCATGAAGCCAAAGAAGACAAAGACCAGAGCAGTCAAGAAAGTGAAGCCCTCAACTCTCAGATCCAAGTCCCTAACCAAAACTCAAACCAAGGTCAACAAGGGAGATATCATGTACATCTATGACATCAAGGAATTCTCATATTTAAACCTCTATCTAGATGAACTGGAAGAAGTTAGAGGAATTGATGCTTACAGGAATCTACCTGAAAGGTTAGTATTCAAGTACAAGGGAGGAAAAGAGATACAATGGCCACTTCACAAGATCCTTCAAGAAAGCCAATCTGTGCTGATAAAGGTTTATCCATCATTTAAGAAGAACTTTGGATTCAATGTGACAGCTAGAAGAGTGGTTCTAAAGAAGATTGAAGAACTGAGGAGTATTAGAGCCAAAGATGCACTCCCAAAGACTCTAACTATTTCTTACACTGGAAGTAGAGTGCATCTAAGGCCCTACTGGCTGATGGAATTCATGGATGATATGGGAGTTAGAAGATTCTTCATATTAAAAGACCAATTGAGCATCTCTAGCAATGAGACTCTCTTGGAAATGCAAGAAAAGCTAAATCTCTCAGAATCTGATGAACTGGAATTCCACAGGCAGCTCCAAAATCAGATTGAAGAAAACAACAGAAAGTTTGGAAAGAGATCCAGATCATCAAGGAAATAGTTCAATCTGCTCAGGCTAGAGGAGCACCTTGAAAATGATTGTGAGCAAACCTTTGGATATTTTGTTATTTCCAGCACTTTACAGTTTTATCTACTTTAAATTAAATTTGTATTCTTAGAGTGTTTTGTTATCTTCAAGTTTCTCTTAATTTATGGCTACAATTCTAGTAGACATAAATTGGGGTAGATTATTGGGAATATGTTGTGAACTTTATGATTTTATTAACAAAACACCTTAGTAGATTCAACTTAGTGTATTATGTAGCACTCGATGGATAAGAAAATATAGTCCCGATGGATGACTCAATACAGTCTCGACGGATGATGATTTGACATCCATCGAGTGAGTAACTTATGTAACAATAAGTCATGTAGCACATTTCTGCAAACACCTTTGTATAGATTCTGTAATTGCATATAAGTCATGTTGAATTTAATTAGATATGCAGAATAGGTTGATTAATTGTACATAGATGATGTCTTGTAATTCTGCATAAATGAAATGAAGTCAAGTTCTAAATATCTACCCGACGGATGATAAACAAGGCAACCTGATGGATGATCATGTACCCGACGGATGATCATGTACCCGACGGATGATCAACAAGGCAACTCGACGGATGATCATGTACCCGACGGATGATCAATTCAAACATCTGTTGACAGTGACAACACAGTCACATGCATCGAGTGTATGCAAAAGGAATATGAAAGCCTATTCAACTGGGTTTTTGAGAACAAAAAAACATTGCCATTTCCATGCTATTATGAAGATATTCAAAGATGCTGGAATAGAGTAGTGAAGCAGCATAGTATTAGACTTGATAGGTTTTGTTTTATTATCTTGTCTTATTACTGTGTAATCTTGGTGATATATAAACCAATAGTAGAAAGTAGAACAATAACTAGACTAAGCAAGTAATTTCTCAGAGAAATAATTGTAAGCTGAATCCTTTAGCATCTCTCTATAAGTTTAGTTGTTCTTATTTGTAAGCAGCTGTAAGCTATTCAAGCTTCACAGAGTTCTCTTGATATATATATATGTGGTGGATACATTCAAATCCACCAGAAAGTTTTAAAGACTTGTGTTTTTATTACTTTGTGTTTTGATTCATATTTAACTTGTCATTCCGCACTTTGCAAATCAAAACACTGACATATATATTTTAAGTTAGAACATTTTATAATAGAGAAAAAGTTTCAAGAATTCCATTCAACCCCCCCTTCTGTAATTCTTGTTGCATTATTAGGGACTTACATTAGATTTTGATATCTTGTTAATAGTGTCTAAATTACATCGATATCGTGAGAATCATTTTGTTTCAAGACTGATTGCCTTCCGAACAAAGAGAGGTATAGTTGAGAACCAATTGTTATACTATGAGATTGCAGACTCATTGCTAAGATGGTGCAATCGGAGCATCGTGATGAGTAAGTTGTTTTAAAAAGAAAATATCATATTTAGTTATTATCATAAGGATCTTTAACATGGTTCTAGAAGAACGATAATAGAGATACCAACATGATTAATGAGATGCGCCTCTATGGAATATTATCGATAGATACTAATGAATTCGGGAAAGACCAGGCATGTATAAATTTGATGTATAGGATTTTCAAAAAGTGAAGATAAGATTAGTAACAACCCCGTGTTAGCAATACTTGATGATAAGAAGAGGATTTTGTGTGAAGTATCATGATATGTCTATGCGGCTTAATGACCGTTACATAAGGTGTTCTAATAATAATCTAGAATAATCGTGATAAGGTTCGTACTGGTAGGGACAAAGAGTATAACTTATGAGAAAATTTTGAATTTTTTTTCTTACATTGAACACGAGCTAGGGACTATAATCAAATTGATCAAGAGTTGTGATTGAGAAATCTATTATCATCAAGGAAAGGCCAATATGGTGGCTGACACTTTAAGTAGTAAAAGACAGATTGAGATTAATAAATTTCAGGACAACTGATGAAAAGGATCGCATGAATGAATTTTGAAGTTGAGACAAGGTGAATAGAACCCTTTATTAGGTAACCGGAAGACTTGATGATGCTAGAAACTTAAAAGGATATTAGTCATGACCGAATATGAAAGGGATGTCATTGATTAGGAAAGTAAGTACTCGACATGGTTGAAAGTGAAAACGGAAAGGCGAGGTTTAAAATTTTGGCGATTACGGCCTGTAAATGACCCGAATGGGAGTAAGAGTTATTATAATAAATTCTAGAGGAGGATTATCAGGAACCAAGTAAGCCATCGTGCTATTTTAGGATTTTGAGTAATAGGTTAAATAAGACCGCTTATTTTATTATGCAAAGGATAGATCTCCGCTCTATAAAATTGTTATGAACGCAGAAAAGATAATTGGGACAGAGAGACCCCGTGACGACTGTGCAGCGCAAGGACCCAAGATTTAATTTCACAACGGGACTATTTCCCAAGATATTTTATGAAAAAAGACGGAAAAAGGCACGACTTAGAGTTCTCTAATCGACAAGTAGATGAGAGGACTATCCTGACCATTGAAGATACGTCTAGCGGCTTACCTTTTATTTGGAACGGTTTGGGGAATCACCTATTGTTGATAGATAATTCGTGTAGATGTACTTACCACGCTAAGCATATGAAAAATAGTCGCTGATATCCCTTACGAAGGACAACGTGAAAGAATGAAGGTTGTCATTGTCAGAACTAACTGAAGGCAAAGAAGATCATACACGCCCTTTAAAAGGCCACTGGTAGTAGGTACCAATAAACGCGAATACGTCTAAGGCGCTAGCGAGAATAACAAGTATGACCCAGAAGGTATCGTAGTACTATAGATATTATATGGGAATGATTAAATAAGTCTGACCGATAACGGAAGCTGAGCGTTCCATAATTCTAAAACGTATCAATCAATTACGTATGAAATGGTGCTTCCTTCAAAACGGCAACAAGACCCGACGTGCCTTACGTTACTACGGGAAGAAATGTTAAATTTGGCGCTAAGCATGTAATCGGGGATGAGCGTGTAAAAATGTAATGAAAACTTCTTACATAAAATAATCGATAGAGAAGATCCGCCAAAATGAGCAAACATTAAGGAACGAAATTCTAGCACTGGTAAGATTGATGGAGGGTAAACGAATAAGTTAAAGGACCATTCCAAACACTAGAAGATGTGATAATCATCCATATTGTAGATTGTTAAGTAAAATAAAGTGACCAATTGACGTAAATTGAATTACTGACAATAACGAGTTATTGTGCGGCCATTGGAACGACTACAAAGCTTGTACAGAATAAAGAATCGTTCTCCCTTAGGTTGGGAAGGAGTTGGTAAGCGGGGGATACTTGGACCATCGTTGACTCAACAGACCAAAGAAATTCCTAGAACTTATCATGACCCGGCTAGTGGCAGCCCAGGATAAACAATAGAGATATGCAGACCAAAACTATAAAGA
Organism: Apium graveolens; assembly: GCF_009905375.1. Lineage (NCBI taxonomy): Eukaryota > Viridiplantae > Streptophyta > Magnoliopsida > Apiales > Apiaceae > Apium > Apium graveolens. The sequence goes on from NW_027417968.1 coordinate 14,118, forward strand.
CAGGAAGTACGAAGTAACAGACCAAGTATTGTTGAAAGTGCCTCTTTGGGAGGGAGTGATGAGATTCGAAAGGATAGAGAATACGAAGTAGGGGATTCAATATTGTTGAAGGTATCTCCATGGAAGGGAGTAACTAGGTTTGGAAAGAAAGGGAAGTTGAGTCCTAGATTCATAGGACCCTTTAAAATTTTGAGGAGAATAAAACCTCTAGCTTACGAGCTCACCTTGACTCCTAATCTGCAACAAGTGCACAACGTGTTCCACGTGTCAATACTAAGGAAATACCATGCCGATGCATGACATGTGATAGAGTACGACCAGGCAGATTTACAACCAGACCCGATCTATGTTGAGCAACTGGTAAGAGTAATGGACCAAAAAGAACAAGTGTTGAGGAACAAGACCGTGAAGCGGGTTAGAATCTTGTGGAGAAATCAAAATGTTGAAGAGTCAACTTGGGAACTAGAAGACGCCATGAGGAATATATATCCCTACCTATTTTCTAATTGATTCCAGGACGGAATCCTTGTTAGAGGGGAAGACTGTAATAACTCGAATTTTTGAGACTTTGTAAAAACGTTTAATAAATAGTAACCCTGGAAGACGGGGAAAACTTTTTATCCCATACTATGTTGTGCATGAGAAATTGAGTTTCGGAGTTGATAACATGATTATACGTACCAAATGAGTGTATGTAAACGCTATTAGTTTTCGAAGAAACAAACTTTAAAAAATGACCGTATTTACGAATCATCGAGGATTATGGGAATCACAATATAATTACGAATTTCAAACCCTACGGATTTATATCCAAGGATGATACTTCAAAATATAAAGAATAAATACGAAAGGATTTGCGCCGCGAACCGTTTACGAGAAATTATTACGAAAATGATTAAGCGACCGAACACACGGTAAATGATTAAATAAATGTAACACACTAACTAACCATGGTAGAGTAGTAACCATGGTTATTTTATCAAATAGTAAGCTAAATTATATAGGCATGATCACCTAAAGCTAAGGAATAGTGAAGCTAAAGGCTAAAACTAACTAGATTAGCTTGTAACCTAGGAAAGCTAGAAAGATTTATCCAACATATGCCAATATAATACTAGCTTAGGTTATATACTAAAATATATACAAACATATAACACAAGTCTTATTCAATAAACAAGCAAGAAGCTCACAAAATCTATCTCTCTCTCTCTAAAAACTCAATGTTGATTTCATGAACACCATGGAAAGAAAATTCATATCTCATGATCTACTCATTCAAAAATCACCAAATTTTTACCAAACCTCTTTCATATCATGGGTAAGTCACGCACCCAATTTCATGCCCATCCATGAAGTTGTCAATTTGATAAAAATGTTTGAAGTTGAGGGTAAATAGTAACTCCGAAAATCACTAACTTATTTTCTTGATTTTTCATGAAAGTTTAAGGCTCCAAAAGCTAGACCAAGGTTTCATCAAGGATCTTAGGACTTTATTAAGTATTAACAAGCTTCAAGGAAGGTATAAACATTCATCCAAACTTTGTTTAAGTTTTAAGTTTAAAGAAAAGTAAGGATCTTGGATATAAGTATGGTTTTGATGATTGATTTGATATTATCTTGATGTTTAGTTAATTAGTTTTAAGGTTGATGATTATTTCATCAATAACATGATGTTCTTGAGATGATTTAGTTTTTAGATGATGATTTGATTATTGTTGATGGTGATATAATGATTTAAGACGTAAACAAAACTCGAATCGTAATCGTAACATCGTTAAAATGAACAAAACTCAACTTAAGTTTCTGCCGAAGTTCCCGAATGTATAAACTATAGTTTCTTAAAACATAAGACTTGATTATGATAGAAAATTTTATAATGATCGTTTAGGCGCTTAAGTCGCTTGATTATGATTTACGGATCAAAAGTTATGACCGTTTTAGTAAAAGGCATTTACGCGACAAAACTGCTACAAATTACGAACTTTGTAAATATAAATGATCGACTTAAAAATATTTAAAAATTATGAATTTTTAAAGAGAGTAAGAAATAGAGTTTATTAGCTTCCATAAAAATTTCAAGTAAAAATGTTGATTTTTTAATTTTATAAAAATGTCAGAGCCGAGGTCGCACGGAATACGAATGTCAACAACAACCCCTGTTAGGAAACTGCCACTTTTGGATTTTCACCCTTGTTACCAGAAAATTATTTTCAAATAATGTGTTCTAAATTTTGTCTAGATTGTACATACAAAAATAGTGCATCAATTGAGTTAACGGTCTGAGAGATATTAATATTTTAGTGAAAGCAGTTTGAATAGTAAAACTCTGTAGTTGACCGAACTTTTGAAATGCTTTTCACCTAATTAAATTCATTTTATCAAAATGAAACTTTTAGGATAAATATTACAAGCACTCAAGAAGGTCTTCGAGGTGGTTTCGTATTAAAATATTAATTTTAAGAATTATTAAAAATGATAGAGTGTGAGTCGCGTAATAGTAATATTCGGTAAAGTCAAATCTAGAAGACCACTTTGACCGTCCATTTCGACCAAGGAGTGATACTTATTTTGAGTCGGTCGAATAATGAAAATTATGAAGTATTGAACTTATTAGAAATATAAGTTGGTGATGAGAGTAGGAATACTGATTAATATTATGATGTTTGTTAATTAGAGAACCCGGAACGAGAGGAAGTCGGGAAACGTATCTTGGACTCCAGGCAAGTTTTCAAACCCTACCTTTTTGAAACTTTCGTGTTTGTTTTCAAATAATGTCGATATATACATGATGCTATATTTATGATGTTTTACGAATTATGTTATATAATATCATATGATATGATAATGATTGTGGTATATGAATATTACCGAATTTTAATCAATAACGCTAGAAAGTAGCGTTGTATATATGAGGAGTATATTTTAGACCGAGCATCGGTCAGTATAATTTGATGAAAACTCGGAAGTATTCCGGAGGTATTTTATTTAAGAATATTAACGCTACACTAGAGCGTGATGTATAAGTTCTAAGACCGAGAGTCAGTCAGTTTTGTTTTTATAAAATATAAACCCGGAAATCATCCCGGAGATGTTTTGGACCATTAAAATTCCGTAATTATTTTATTCCAAGGGACTCGACGTCCACTTGCGAAACATTAAATACCTCGAACTTTTATTAAACGATTTCCAAAGATCGTATTCACTCAACTAAATTTTATTGTTCAAAATTAAATAACTATTCATTCATTATAGGAGAAGTATTCTCCAACGATTATTTATTTCAAACTCAATTTATTAATAAAGATTACTTTAAATTACTTAAACATAAATTAGTTGAGAAATATTATTTCAAATATTTTTTTAAAGTATAATCATTCGAGGTTAATTATTTAACGATTAATATTTGATTACTAATTATTTATCTAGTGATTTATTATGATTTAAAAATCATAAAACCTGATTTAAAATAAGTTCTGATTTTCGGAAAATCATTCGAATAATTTCAGATCGTTGGAGAATATTATCTCGACCTCTTTTAAATATTTTGAATATAGTTTCAAAAGAAACTCCCCCTCATTTAATTATCTGTTAACAACGGTCAACTCACATCCTTAGTACTTCCTCCGAAAATTTTGGAAGTACATATACACATATATATACGCTAATATGACAAGTTGTTTCTATCAACAAGCAAAACGTTTGGGGTAACTTCACTATGGTTCAAGTTCTCGAGATATGATAGAATTCTTTTAAAGGATAAGAGAGGGGTAGACTCTGGTACTATGTGTACTAGGGAGACTACCAAAGGTACCGCATGCGAAGGTACTCTGTGTACTCAGGAACTTGTGAAGTATGTGTATACCCAAAATGGGACACATAGCCCGAATGCGGCAAGGGTAATAACCGGGAGGTGTCGTCCTTCTACTAGTAGAAAAGGTTACTATTTCCCGTATTACGACTGATCATCGTATGTGGCGGCTCCAGTGAATGTCCTATTCTTCCAACTGGAATTTTGACACAATACCGTAACCCAAGCCTAGGTGTTGGGTTTACCATTAAGGTATTCGCAGGATAATAAATCCACTAAAGAATTGTTTCCAAAAGAAGGTGTGTATCACCAAGGAAAACTATTTTTGAATAAACCTATTTATCGTATATGGAATTATACTTAAATTTCTTGTACAGTTTTTTCATACTGTACATCATTATGGCTGAGCATTATTGCTCACTCTTGCTTTCTTTTAAATGTCATAACACAACAGATAACCAGTATGTCGGTGTGGGACTTAGTCGCTTGCAGTCATGGGGAGAATCCCTGGCAGCTTTGTCTCAGGTGGGCCAGAGTATCAGATAGGTATAAGATATCAGTCGTAATTATTGTAACTTCATGTAGAGGTTATGAATAATTATTTGAGATCTTGTAAAGTACATTTGAGTTTTAATAACAGATGATACTTGTTGTACGTCATTTCTAAGGCTATAACTTGTGTGTGTGCATGAGTTTGGAGTCTGTTGGATTATTGAATCAATACAGGGTACACATAAGTGAAGGTTGGCGTGACAACCCAGATTCCTGACCCCTGATTTGGGGGCGTTACAATCTCTTTTGTGGATGTCTGGCAGTATGGTATTCGTATAATGAAAGTTGACATTTATCAGTTTCGTGTTATCTGATTAGTGTCATCACCATTACATGCTAAGGTTAAGAACGAAAAGGCTATTGAATGAAGTATTTAATGAAGTTAGAATCCCATGTTTGTTTCATATATTATTCAACTCTCTTTAATCTATTAGTTTATGTTCTTTAGTGTAATCTCTTAGTTAATCTTAGTATAAACAACGTCAAATTATTATTTGTCTTATCATTGGAAAATAACCATACTAGTGTTGCATAGATACATTGATTAAAATTAACCTAAACCTATCCCTGTGGGAACGAACTAGAATTTATTCTATATTACTTGCGATCACGTATACTTGCATGAATTTTAGTGCGTGTTCTAGCCCTAACAAGTTTTGGTGCAGCTGCCAGGGATATCAGTGTTAATTTTTAGTTTATGTGTTTGTCATCATTGGTCGTTAAAGTTCAGTGACTCGGACATTGTTACTTACTTAATTCCTTGTCGTGTTTCAGGTACTCTAGCGAGCGTGTATGCATACGCGTTCTCGGTCTCGTAAGAGGACACTGGATCAAGCTGAGGAAGAAGTTGTAGTCAAGGAGAAAGTTGAAGAAGAAATCTTAGTTGAGAAAGAAGAAGAGGCTCTTATTACAATGGGAGAACCAGAAGTGAATCCAAAGGCTTTGATGGACTACTCTCAACCGAAGATCAATGATATTCAGTCTAGCGTTGTTCGACCAGCCATCGCGGCTAATACCTTTGAGATCAAGTCGAGCACGATTCAGATGATACAGAACTCAGTTCAGTTTGGGGGTTCTCCGACAGAAGACCCCATCATGCGCATCAGATATTTCATCGAGATCTGCGACACTTTCAAGTTCAATGGAGTTTCTGAAGATACTATTAAGTTGATGCTTTTCCCATTCTCTCTGTGGGATAAAGCTAAGTGCTGGTTACATTCTCTACCATCAGGGTCTATCACCAAATGGGAGGATCTTGCTCAGAAGTTCTTAAACCAAATTCTTTCCTATGGCGAAGACTGTTATAATCAGAAACGCACTTACTCAATTTGCTCAGCAATCTGGAGAATTTTTATGTGAGGTTTGGATCAATATAAGGAGATGCTTAAGAAGTTTCCTCATCATGGGATGCCTTACTGGATGATCATTAACTGTTTCTATAATGGTTTGGGTGCTACATCTAGACCCATGCTTGATGCAGCATCAGGAGGAGCCTTGTGGGCTAAGAGCTACGATGAAGCTTATGAATTAATTGAACTGATGGCTTCTAATAAATACCAGAATCCTACTCAGAGACTAACTTAGGGCAAGGTAGCAAGAATTCTGGAGTTGGATGCAGCTACGACTATAGCTGCTCAATTTAAGGCTTTGACAATAAAGGTGGATTCTCTGTCTAATTATGGAGTCAATCATATCACTAGTGTCTGTGAGCTTTGTGTTGGTGCCCATGAGACTGATCAGTGTGCTATTTCTAGTGAATCAGCTCAGTTCGTGAGTAATTTTCAGAGGTCGCAGCAACCTGTACCAGCAACATATCATCCTAACAGCCGCAATCATCCTAACTTTAGCTGGAGCAACACTCAGAATGCGGTTGAGCAGCCTTATCAGTAGTATCCAGCAAAACAGTACCACCCTCTGGTTTTCAGCAACTGTAATATGCACCAAGGTAACAACTCCAACTGCAACAGTCTAATGAAAAATATGAATTGGAGGAGTTAAGGCTCATGTGCAAGAGCCAAGCGGTTTCTATCAAGACCTTGGAAAATCAAATCGGACAAATTTCCAATGCCTTGTTACATCGTCAACCTGGTATACTCCCTAGTGACACTGAAGTGCCAGGAAAGAGGGAAGCTAAGGAGCAGGTAAAGGCAATTACATTAAGGTCTGGAAAGGTTGCAAATCCCGAACACTCTCAAGTTTTGGATGAAGATGTTGTAGCTGAGGAAGAAGTGCAGAAGGAAGCTGAAGTGGTGCCAAGGAAGACTACTGTTGAACACACTCCTCCTGATGGTAATACAGGGGAGAAAAAGATCTATCATCCACCTTCATTTCCTAAGAGGCTGCAGAAGAAAAAGCTGGATAAGCAGTTTGAGAAGTTTCTGGAGGTGTTCAAGAAACTTTACATAAATATAGCTTTCGCTGAAGCTCTTGAACAAATGCCTACTTATGCAAAGTTTATGAATGGTATACTTTCTCGAAAAGTGAAGCTTGATGACTTAGAGATAGTTGCTTTCCCGGAGGAGAGCAGTGTTGTGCTGCAGTAGAAGTTGCCTCTGAAGCTTAAAGATCCTGGAAGCTTCACTATTCCTTGCACTATTGGAAAGGTGTCTTTTGACAAATGCTTATGTGACTTGGGAGCTAGCATCAATCTGATGCCTTTGTCAATCTTCAAGAAGTTGGACTTACCTGATCCAAAGCCTACTTATATGACTCTGCAGCTGGCTGATCATTCTATTACATATCCGCGAGGCATTGTTGAGGATGTTTTGGTCAAGGTGGATAAACTCATCTTTCCTGCTAATTTTGTAATTCTGGATTTCAAGGAGGATAAGAAGATTCCCATAATCTTAGGAAGACCGTTCTTGGCTACCGGCCGAACCTTGATAGATGTGCAGAAAGGTGAGCTCAACATGCGAGTGCTGGATCAGGATGTAACTTTTAATATGTTCAATGCCATGAAGTTCCCGATTGAAAATGAGGAGTGCTTAAAAGTGGAGTTGGTCGATTCTGTGATTACTTCAGAACTTGATCAATTGCTAAGATCTGATGCCTTAGAAAAGACCTTGTTGGGGAATTCTGATAGTGAAGATGACGAAGGTGATGAGCAATTGCAATATCTGAATGCTTCTCCCTGGAAAAGTAAGATGGAAATGCCTTTTGAATCTCTTAGAATGGAGGAGCTGAACAAATCTCCCAAGCGCCTCAAGCCATCTATTGAGGAAGCTCCTACACTTGAGCTTAAACCATTTCCTGAACACTTAAGGTATGCCTTTTTAGGTGATGCATCTATTGGGGTTAAACCCAATATGTAGTATGGTCTTGGTGATAGAAAACATAATTGAATTGGGTAATAATTGTATAGGTAGACAATTATTATCATAATTGAGTTGGGTAATAATTGTATGTGTTGACAATTATTATTATAATGGGAATGGGTAATAATTGTATGGGTAGACAATTATTATTGTAATCAGATTAGGTATGTCTTGTTGGCTAAGTTTATGATGGCTATATATACATAGTCATGTTATTGTTTTGATGTATGCTTGAGTATTGTTTGACTTAAGTATCACTTGAGTGAATACCGTTTGGTGAGATTGATTGTATTATTGATAATTGTTTTGATTAATAATACAAGTTGGGACGTGGGTTTTTCCGCGTCATATATTGAGTGTGTGCTTTGCATTATTTGTTTGGTTCTATACTTGTGTGTGTTCCCCCTAACAATTGGTATCAGAGCCAAGGTTCATGATGGAGAAGGTTGGGGGATTTGAAATTGAATTGTTTAATGGAAGAAATAATTTTACCTTATGGCAGAGTACGGTAAAAGATCTATTAATTCAACGAGGGTTATATGCGACTCTCGGAGGGAAGAAGCCTACTGAAGTTGATGATACAAAGTGGGGAGACATGAAGTTACGTGCAGCATCAACGATCCGGTTGGCCCTTACACCGGAAATCAAGTATGATGTTCCTGAAGAGGACAATCCCAAGAATTTGTGGGAGAAGTTAACGAAGACTTATCACTCAAAGTCTTTGGCCAACAAGCTGTTTCTCAAGAAAGATTTGTTTGGGCTCAAGATGGAAGAAGACGGATATTTAAGAGATCATCTGAATCATTTTAATGGCTTAATCAACCAGCTAAATAATTTGGATGAAAAATTAAAGGATGAGGACAAAGCTGTTCTACTATTAGTGTCTCTACCGAAGAAGTATAATACTGTGATGACTTCTTTATTGGTTGGAAAAATGAAGTTATATTTGGATGAGACTATTGTTCTTCTGGAGTCCGAAAGATTGATAAAACAAGAATCGAGTGACACATCTGATCAAAGTGCATTTATGGTACGTGCGCGTGACACGGAAAAGAAGTATGCTAAGAAATATAAGCCTAATATCAGGTGTTTTATTGTGAGGAATTGTGTCATATACAATTTATGTGTCCAAAGGTAATAGAAGACTTGAGAGAGTTGAAGAAAAATCGAGGGGGTAGTGTTTCGCTTGTAGAAGCTGATGAAGATGTTCTTTTGGTTCAAGAAGAGAAGGGATCAAAAGAAGAATGGGTGCTTGACTCGGGATGTTCTCATTACATATGTGGTAGGAGGGAGTGGTTCTCGTCCTATAAAAAGTGTGAGGGAAAGATTGTAACTTTACCGAATGGTAAAACGGTAAAGGTTGCTGGCATTGGTGAGGTAACAATGAAACGTCACAACGGTCGTGTTCAGAAGTTAACTCAAGTAAGATACATACCGGAGTTAAATCAAAATCTGATTTCGTTGGGTAAAATAGTTGATTTGGGATATACTGTTATGATGAAGAACAGTATGTTGAAAGTCACTAAAGGAGATTTAGAGATACTCAAAGGTCAAAAAGATAAGAGAAATCTTTTTGTACTAGAAGGAGGGGTTATTGTTCAAGGGGAGGTATTGGGCGATTGACGTCGATGGCTTGATGGTGACCGTTAATTCAGTTGTGCATGAAATCATATTGGGTTGAAGGGGAGGATTGTTGGGGTTAAACCCAATAGGTAGTATGGTCTTGGTGATAGAAAACATAATTAAATTGGGTAATAATTGTATGGGTAGACAATTATTATAATAATTGAGTTGGGTAATAATTGTATGTGTTGACAATTATTATTATAATGGGAATGGGTAATAATTGTATGGGTAGACAATTATTATTGTAATCAGATTAGGTATGTCTTGTTGGCTAAGTTTGTGATGGCTATATATACATAGTCATGTTATTGTTTTGATGTATGCTTGAGTATTGTTTGACTTAAGTATCACTTGAGTGAATACCGTTTGGTGAGATTGATTGTATTATTGATAATTGTTTTGATTAATAATACAAGTTGGGACGTGGGTTTTTCCGCGTCATATATTGATTGTGTGTTTTGTATTGTTTGTTTGGTTCTATACTTGTGTGTGTTCCCCCTAATAGCATCTACTTTGCCTGTTATTATTGCATCTGACCTTTCAGGTAGTGATGAGGAAAAACTCTTAAGAATTCTAAGACAGTTAAAATCAGCAATTGGATGGACGATAGCAGATATCAAAGGAATCAGCTCTTCTTATTGTATGAATAAAATTCTGCTAGAAGAAGATAGAAAGCCTACTGTTGAGAAACAAAGAAGGCTAAATCATATCATGAAAAAAGATGTGAAGAAGGAAATTCTTAAGTGGCTGGATGCAGGGATCATCTATCCCATTTCTGATAGTTCTTGGGTGAGTCCAGTTCAGTGTGTACCAAAGAAAGGAGGTATCATCGTTGTTGCTAATGAGAAGAATGAGCTCATTCCTACTCGAACAGTCACGGGGTGGAGAGTGTACATGGATTATAGGAAGCTGAACAAGGCCACAAGAAAGGATCACTTCCCTCTACCTTTTATTGATCAGATGCTTGACATATTGGCTGGGCATGAGTATTACTATCTTCTGGATGGCTATTCAGGCTATAATCAGATTTGCATTGCTCTGGAAGATCAGGAGAAGACTATTTTCACTTGTCCATTTGGAACTTTCGCCTTTAGAAGAGTTTTTTTGATTTATGTGGGGCACCTACCACATTTCAGAAATGCATGATGGCTATCTTCTCTGACATGATTGGTCAGAATGTGGAGGTGTTTATGGACGATTTCTCTGTGTTTGGCGATTTATTTGATGAGTACTTGCAGAATTTTGGCGACATTCTTAAAAGATGTGTTGAGACCAACTTGGTTCTCAACTGGGAGAAATGTCACTTTGTAGTGTGACAGGGCATTATTCTTGGTCACAAGGTCTCTGGTAAGGCTCTTGAGGTGGATAAGGCCAAGGTGGGGGTCATTGAAAATGTTCCTCCACCAATTTATGTTAAGGGAGTTCGCAGCTTTCTTGGTCATGCGGGGTTCTATAGGCGGTTCATCAAGGACTTTACAAAAATTTCTAAACCTTTATGCAATCTTCTGAAGAAATATGTCCCGTTCAAGTTTGATGACGAGTGCCTAGTTGCTTTTGAGTTCTTGAAGAAGAGTTTAATCACGACACCTGTCATAACTGCATCTGATTGGAATGAACCTTTTGAGATGATGTGCAATGCAAGTGACTATGCAGTTGGAGCAGTTTTTAGGAAAAGAAAAAACAACATATTTCATGTGGTATACTATGCTAGTAAGACCCTAAATGGTGCTTAACTGAATTACACTACTACTGAAAAAGAACTTCTGGCTATTGTCTACGGTTTTGAGAAGTTTCGATCTTATCTTCTTGGGACGAAGGTGACAGTTTTTACTGATCATGCTGCAATTCGATATCTCGACTTGAAGAAGGACTCGAAGCCTAGATTGATTAGATAGGTTCTTTTGCTTCAGAAATTTAAATTGGAGATCAAGGACAGAAAAGGTGCTGAGAATCAAGTCACTGATCATCTATCTCCTTTAGAAGATCCAAGTGCAACTTCACTGGATAAGACATTGATAAATGAGTCTTTTCCCGATGAGCGGCTGTTTGGAGTACAAGAGGAAGAACCATGGTTTGCCGACATTATGAACTACCTTGTGAGTAATATCATGCCTCCCGACTTGTCGTACGCTTAAAGGAAGAAGTTTCTTCGTGAGGTGAAGTGGTACATATGGGATGAACCATATCTGTTTAGGTAAGGAGCTGACCAAATCATCAGGAGATGTATTCCATACAGCGAAACGGGGGGATTTTGTGAGAATGTCATGTGACTGTTTATGGAGGCCACTATGGTGGAGAGAAAATAGCAGCTCGTGTCCTTCAAGCGGATTCTTCTGGCCTACATTGTTTAAGGATGCACATCACTTTATTTTGAAGTATGATCGATGCCAGCGTGAGGGTAATATGTCCAAGAGGGATGAGATGCCTCTTAATGTACTTATCGAGGTTGAAGTCTTCGATGTTTGGGGAATCAACTTCATGGGGTCGTTCGTCTCATCTTGCAATAATCAGTATATCTTGATGGTGGTCGATTATGTGTCGAAATGGTTGGAAGTCAAGGCTTTGCCGATAAATGAAGGGAAGGTAGTGCTTAATTTTTTTCATAAGCAGATATTCACACGATTTGGGACTCCAAGAGTCATAATCAGTGACGAGGGATCGCATTTTTACAATCGCAAGTTCACTGCCACGATGCAAAGGTATAATGTGAGTCATCGCATTGTAACAGCCTACCATCCTCAGATAAATGGTCAAGTTGAGGTGTCAAATAGGGAGATCAAACGTATTCTATAGAAAGTTGTGTGTCCATCAAGGAAGGATTGGTCTTTCAAGCTTGATGAAGCTATTTGGGCATATAGAACAGCATACAATACTCCGTTGGGAATGTCGATGTTTCAGTTGGTTGATGGTAACGGTTTCATTTGTAACACCCTCCAGACCCGGGGCATAAGTCTGGGGGTTACTAGCTAATCACCAAACCTGTACAATCTGATTAACAAATAATAAAGAAATGAATCTAAACCCCTTTAATACTAACCAGGATCTTTTTAGGTTGAAATATGAAAACAAGAACCACTAACTACTTTATTACAAACCAAATCCAAAATCTCACAAACTCTTTTTATTACAAATCATTGTCTAATCAGTTTTAAACTAAGTTCATCTTTTATTCAAACACACACACTAACTATCTACACACCACCTGTTCGGGCAACTCAAAGCTTTCTTCCTGGATTGGGATCAACACCTTGGGTATGAGAAAATCCCAAGGCTTGACCCGCTTCTTTACCACTCGAGTCCTGATGGGTTTCATATTCCTTTTTAACTGAAAACAATAAGGTGGATAACAACCAAAAGGGTGAGCCAAAAATTGCTCAACAAGTCCGCAAAATATAAACAGTGTTAAAGCAATTTAAATGAATCCGTAACCCGGGTACATCTGTAAAGATATAACCCCGCAAGAATAGAAAGAAGGCCATTACTAGCGAATACAAATGAACTAAACTGGACACAAGTTCGCATCTATACCCTGCTGATTAGCCAGGATACAGTGCAGATCTATATCTCACTATATAGATCCCATCGGGCACCCAGGCACTACGGCCCATCTCAAGGATTATGTCCCGGTCCTTAGGATTAAGTAAACTTAATCCCCAAAGTATTATTATCCAGTCCCTACAATAGCAACCGAAACAATCGGTATGCTTTGATATATTCTAATCACCAGAATATATCAATAATTGTGAGTAACAATTGGAATATGAATAATGAATTCAAATGAAAAGGATAAACAAGAATCGAAATGAAATATGAACAAGAGAATCAAAAGAGTACAAGTGTAATAAGAATCTGAAGAAATATCACTATTCTGAAAGTAGAATAGGGGAAAAACTTGCCTTCTGTGTGACTTACTGCAATTAAGTCACCTTCGTCTATCATCTACTCGACCTGCCTTGCTGGCTTAGCTTCTGTTAATAAAATAGACTGGGTAAGTCATTTCGTACTCCAATTGCATCTTGAATCAACTTCACATCGTTCCTATTATCTACCCATGCGCTTAGGACTGACTCGTACATTACATATTAGTAAGTAAGACTCGATTAACCACATCATACACATAAGCACATAATTATTTTTATAGTTAAAATAATTTTTAGAATTAAAATCGACTCGCTGATCGCTCCACTGATCATCATCTGCCTCGTTTCCCATTTTTCCGGAATTTTTCGGACTCGTCTCGGCATGCACTTCGACTGATAATCAATCAAATAACAAAGTCCACTAATTTCTAGAAGAAATTAGGTCTTAATATTATTTTTAATGAAAAGAATTCATTTTTCTGAGTCAAAGGGCTTTCGTTTCACCCAAATCGGACTAACGATCTAATTAATATCAATTAAACACTGATAATTCAATTTATTATTCAATATAAATAATTATTACTAATTTTTAAACCCTAGAATAATTTTTAAATAATTATTTAAGAAAATCAGAGTCAAAAAAATGATTTTTCTATAATTTTTGGTATTAAAATGAGTTTGTTATGATTTATTGAAAATTATTTTATTAATTATCGAAATAATTATTCATTTTTCAATAATTAATAAATAATATATAACTAATAAATAATTAATAAGTAATTATTTAATATTTATTGCATTTAAAATAATTAATCCCTAATTATTAGGATTAATTACAATTTATTACAAATATTTACAATTTATTATTACTTATTCGATTAGATCGATTATTTACAAATAAATAATCGATACAACTAGCTGTTACGCTATTTATCGAATAAATAAGTTATTATTCGAATCATATTCCAACCCAACGATCAATTACTCGTATAATTACGAGTTACTCGCATTCCTCGTATAATTATTGAATTATTACGGTTATTGTTACGACTTGTATGATTTAATCGATTATCTGTACTTAATTATTCGTTACGAATAATTATTTTGATATTCTTTCTATAACTAACTATCTCTCGAATAATAATAATCTAATTCATCGTTCAATTACTCGTATAGATACGAGTTACTCGTTTTATTTAACTAATTATCGAATCTTTAATCATAATATTCAATTAATTTTAATCCTTAATTATTAATTAATTACTTAATTACTAAATAATAAGTAAATAGATAAATAATTAGATAAATAATTAAATAATTAATTAAATAACTAAATTCGAATTTCTAAGTTAATAAAATAATTTAGGAATTATTAATAATAATTTTCAGAATTTAAATCTAATTTTTATTAGATTTTTAGAATTATAAAAACTGATTTTTAACTTTAATAAAATACAAATAATTAATTAGTAAATTAAAAACATAAACAGGGTATGGACTTCTGGGTTTTCAGGATCGAACCCGGGTTTAAAAATCGGGTCAAACGGGTTGGGGAAGAACATCCCGGGTCGGGATGAACTTGCCGGAATCAACCCAGAATCCGGCGAGTCCCCGGACTCCGGCGATGCTCCGATATCGACTAAACAAGTACCGTTTGATAGGGTTTTCGATGCCAAATCATTTCTTATCACTTCACCGTTCTAATTCTGGCAACCACAACTCATAATCATCCCGGGATCAAAATCTCCGGCCAAACTTCCAGGTTTTCCGATCAAAAGTCGAAATCACAGATTTGTACATCAAAAATTATAATCTATAGCTTAAAATAAAGCTTGAAACATACACAATCAAACCCCTATATCACTATATACCTCAGCTATCTGTATAATCAAAAACGATCAATTAAAAAAATACATAAACCCTAGATATAGTACAATCAATTCAAGCAATCGTCAGTAAGATTAACTAACAGGAATCGATCAGAAATCACTAAACAAAGCTATTCATAACATCAAATTCAACAAATAATCGCAGAATCAAAAAGTACCAAATCGGGTATAAACCCTAGAAATCGAAATTGAAAATTAACACATCAAAACATGATTTTGATACCAGAAACCGAAAGAACGGATCGAAAGGATCGATTTGGATACTCACATCGATCGATTTGATGCTCAGAAACGTTCAAAATCAGTGATTAATTTCTGACCCGAATTCCGACCCGAATTGTTCTTCATAGAATTTCCAGAAAATTTGCAGAATTTTAATGATTAATAATTATAATTAAATAATAATTAGGCTATTTATAGTGGTAAAATTAATACTCCTAAATAAAATTAAGGGGCTAATTACACATCTAATAAAAATATTTGGCCCCAATTTTTAAAATTTTTGAGTATTAAAATTTAATTTATAATTATTTTATATATGCAATATATATGCCAAAATTTCCCAAAAATTGTGAATAATTCAAAAATACAAAGAAATGGTATAAATAAAAGTCCTATAATTTTATAAAAATAAAAATGTTATTTTTGTGGGGTTTTTAACACCCAATGGGGTCCGAAAAAGTCATTTTTCGCAAAACAAGAAAATATATAAAACGGCTAGATGTTCAGAATAATGCGATGGTAAAAGCCGTTTGATGAAAAATAAGGCCCATTATTTTATTTGAAATACTTGCTTTAAAATCATGGTTCGGGTCGTAAAACATTTGAAATGAAAGCGATAAATGAAATACAAAATATCTTAAAAATATCTTAAAAATACCGAAATGACACATAATGACACATAATGCACATAAAACGTAACAATTAGGGTTTGACAGATAATTACACATAAATAACACATTAATACACCTAATTTATTGTAAATATGATATAATACAGACGTAAATTTCTCAGACGTTACATCCTTTCCCCCTTAATAGGATTATGTCTTCAGAATCTCATTTTGAAAATAAATGAGGATATTTCTCTAACATTTCACTCTCAAGTTCCCAGGTTGATTCTTCAACCAGAGGGTTTCTCCACAAAACTCGCACTAAAGATACAGACCTATTTCTCAACACTTTCTCTCGCCGATCTAAAATTCTTATCGGCTGTTCTACAAAAGACAAATCAGGTTGGATATCTATCGGTTCGTACCCGATTACGTGCCTAGAATCAGGATTATATCGCTTAAGCATGGACATGGAACACATTGTGAATATGTAGCATATGAGGCGGTAAGGCTAATTCGTACGCAACTTTTCCCACTTTCTTCAAATTTCAAATGGTCCGACGTATCGTGGCTTCAATTTACCCTTGTTGCTAAATCTGTTAATCCTTTCCATGGCGATATTTTGAGTAACACATGTTCTCCTTCCTGGAAGTCCATATTTGTGTTGCCTATTTTGCGCTGCATATAATCGTTTTCGAATAAGTTCTATCTTTTCTTTAGTCTGTTAGATTAATTCTGGACCCAAAACTTTGCGTTCTCCAACTTCATCCCAATATACTGGTGATCTGCATTTTCTTCCGTATAGTGCTTCGTACGGTGGCATTCCAATACTTGCGTGATAACTGTTGTTGTAAGAAAATTCAACCAAAGGTAAATGCTCATCCCAACTACCTTTGAAATCAATCGCACATACCCGTAGCATATCTTCAATTATTTGGATAGTTCTTTCACTTTGCCCATCAGTTTGCAGATGATAAGATGTACTCATATTTAATTTAGTTCCAAGACATTTCTGAAATTGTCTCCAAAATCTTGAATTGAAATGGGGATCTCGATCAGACACGATAGATATTGGAACTCCATGTCGCATCACAATTTCCTTGAGATACAAGTGCACTAGCTTGTCGAGTGAAAATCTTTCGTTAATTGGTAGAAAATGTGCCGACTTCGTTAGTCTGTCAATGATTACCCATATCGCATCATGATTAGCTTTAGTCCTTGGTAGTCCTACCACAAAATCCATCGCTAAATGTTCCCATTTCCATTCTGGAATATCTAACGGTTGTAATAATCCGCTTGGACGTTGATGTTCCGCTTTAACTCGCGGGCATGTGTAGCATTTACTTACCCATTCTGCTATTTCCTTCTTCATATTTGGCCACCAAAATTTTCCCTTCAGATCGCGATACATTTTTGTACTTCCTGGATGAATGGAATACTTTGAACTGTGCGCATCTCGCAATATTTCTTCTTTTAGTTCTGCCACGTTAGGGATCCAGATTCTCGATGCAAAGCATAGAATTCCTTCATTATCCTTCTGAGTTGTGATATCTTCTCCGGTTAAGTCGTCATCTTGACTCATCACTTTTTCTTGACAACGGCGAATCTTCTCTAGTAATTCCGGTTGAAAAATCATAGCGTAGATAACTTCAGTAGATTCATTGGGAATACGAATTTTGATTTCCAACTTGTCCAATTCCTTGGCTAATTCTTCGCATGAAGTTAACAAATTCAATATTTCTTTCCTGCTTAGCGCATCTGCCACAATATTTGCTTTTCCTGGATGGTAACTGATCGTAACATCGTAATCTTTAATCAATTCCAACCATCGACGTTGTCTCATGTTCAGTTCCTTCTGCGTAAAGATATACTTCAGATTTTATGATCTGTATAGATTTCGCATTTCTCATCATAGAGATAGTGTCTCCAAAGTTTCAACGCAAATACGATCGCTGCTAATTCCGGGTCATGTGTAGGATATTTCTGTTCATGAGGTTTGAGTTGTCTCGAAGCATATGCAATGACGTTACCATGCTGCATCAGTACACATCCTAATCCGTGATACGAAGCATCGCTGTAAATGACAAAATTTCCATGTTCGTCTGGTAATACGAGTACCGGTACGGTGACTAAACGATTCTTCAGCTCTTGGAAACTTTCTTCACATTTGTCATCCCATACGAACTTTTCACTTTTTCGAGTTAATTTGGTCAATGGCGTTGCTATTTTCGCAAAATCTTTAACAAATCTTCTATAAAATCCTGCCAATCCCAAGAAACTTCGAACTTCTGTCGGTGTCTTTGGTCTTTCCCAATTTAACACAGCTTCAATCTTCGCTGGATCGACTTGGATGCCTTATCTACTGATTATGTGTCCTAGAAACTGTACTTCCTTCAACCAAAATTCACATTTTGAGAATTTCGCGTACAGTTGCTCTTTCTTTAGAATTTCTAAAGTTATACTCAAGTGCTCGGCATGCTCTTCTTCCGTATTTGAGTAAATCAAGATGTCATCAATAAATATGATCATGAATTTGTCCAAGTATTTCTTGAATACCCTGTTCATCTAATCCATGAATGCGGCCGGCGCGTTGGTCAAACTGATAGCAGTTTTGAAACTGCTGAATTGAAGGTACCTCATTCAACTCTTGCTTTTCGTACTGATGATATTTCTGAGCTAAGATTATATCTTAAAACCATGTTCATTAGTTTTAGAGATCAGACTTTAACAAATGAAAGATTAACATCTGAAAGTCTTGCTCTTAGAAACAGAAATGACTACTTTGAAAAAGAGTTAGTTATGTTCCATCAAACTCAGAAAGAAACTGATGAGGCTTTGTATGTTAGAGATGAACTGCTAAAATTGAATAAATCTCTTAAATCTGAACTGGAAAAGGAAAAGGAGATAATCAAAACTTGGACTAACTAGAACAACTCAGAAAATCTTAGAAAATGGAAATTGGAAAGAAGGATTAGGTTACCTAGATGATAAAGAAGAAAAGGAAACTATGTCATCTAAACCAAACTTTACTAAGAAAGCTGAAAAGCCTAAAGTTAATCCTGTCAAGTTTATGTCAAATTCTGACAAGTCAAAATCTGAAAAGATGAATGACTCTAAAACAGAAGACAAAGAAAAGTCAACTTCTAACAAATTGAAACAGGATAAACCAGCTGAAGTAAACATAGGTTTAATGACCAAGAAGCAGCTTAAGCATAAGCTGAAAGAGATTAAAAATGTAAACAAGGTCAAGGAAGCTAGGAAAAATAGGAATGGAAAGGAAGGTGTCAATAAAAGCAATAATTATATGCATGTTCCTAATGCTCCTAGAAAGAAATGTTATAATTATGGAAACTCTAACCATCTTGCTTCTTTTTGCAGGAAAAATAAAGATATAAACTCTTTACCTTCTAGATCAGGAGTTAAGAGTCAGTCTGTTAGGATTAAACCACAAAATCCTTGTTTTCATTGTGGTAGTTTATGGCATTCTATTTATACTTGTAAGGAATATCATAGTTTGTACTATGATTATTATCAAATAAAACCTTCTTTGAAGAAAGTTAGTGTAATTTCTTCTAGTGTAAATTCTAATGCAAAGTCTAATATAAAGTCTGATAAAAAGCATGTTAGCATAAACTCTGAAACTAAATCTGCTGCAAATGCTAACAAACTTAAAAAGGCCAAAGGATCCAAGCAAGTCTGGGTCTTTAAAACTAACCAATAGTGGTCTTTGTGATTGCAGGGCAACAGGAAAAACATCCTAGTTCTGGACAGTGGATGTTCAGGACATATGACTGGAAATAAAGCCCTACTATCAGACTTTGTGGAGAAAGCTGGCCCAGGAGTTTCTTATGGAGATGGAAACATGGGAAAGACTCTGGGATATGGAAATATCAATCTTGGGAATGTCATAATTGAAACAGTAGCTCTTGTCTAAGGACTTAAACACAATCTGCTAAGTGTGAGTCAAATATGTGACAGAGGTTATCATGTGGATTTCTTTGAAGAACACTGTGAAGTTGTAAGTAATTTTACAGGCAAAGTGGTTCTAAAAGGTTACAGACATGGTAACATATATGAAGCCAGAATTTCAACAAATTCTGATAGTTCTGCAATCTGTCTGTTAAGCAGAGCATCAATTGAAGAAAGCTGGAATTGGCACAAGAGACTCTCTCATTTAAATTTCAACAACATAAATGAGCTAGTAAAGAAAGATTTTGTTAGAGGACTGCCAAAATCAGTATTTGCTCCTGATGGTCTTTGTGATTCATGTCAAAAGGCAAAACAAAGAAAATATTCATTCAAGAGCAAAACTGAATCCTCAATTCTTGAGCCTCATCACTTACTGCATGTTGTTTAATTTGGTCCAGTCAATGTCATGTCCATTGCAAAGAAGAAATATTTTATGGTTATAGTGGATGAGTTCACAAGATACACTTGGGTGTATTTCTTGCACAAGAAGAATGAAGCTGCATATACTCTAACTGATCATGTCAGACAGCTGGATAAGTTGGTCAAAGATTCTGTTAAAATAATAAGAAGTGATAATGGCACTGAGTTCAAGAATTCAATCATGAAAGAGTTCTGCAAAGAGCATGGAATAAAGCAGGAATTTTATGCACCTGGAACTCCACAGCAGAATGGAGTTATAGAAAGAAAGAACATGACTCGTATTGAAGCTGCACGAACTATGCTTGATGAAGCAAAGCTACTAACCTATTTTTTGGCTGAAACTGTGCAGACTGCTTGTTTTACACAGAATGCTACACTCATAAACAAGCATGGAAAAACACCATATGAGATGGTGAAGAAAAAAAAGCCAAATCTTAAATACTTTCATGTATTTGGATGCAAGTATTTTCTTCTTAAGACTCATCATGAACAGCTGTCAAAATTTGATCTTAAAGCTGATGAAGGAATTTTTGTTGGATATCCACTTTCCAGAAAAGCCTTCAGAGTCTACAATTTAAGAACAAGGGTTGTCATGGAATCTATCAATGTATCTTTTGATGATAAAAATATTACTAAACTTGAAGATTTCAATGATCATGATCAACTGAGATTTGAAAATGAAGATTTAAATTCTGATTCTGTAAATTCTGATGACCTAAATCCTGATCTTGTAAGTTCTGACGAGTTAAATTCTGATGTCATTGAAACTGTGGTAACTGCTCCAAAGGAAAATGCACCTGTTCAGGGGGAGCAAGCTAATGAACCTACCACATCTCAAGACTTTTAAGAAGCATCAGAACCAGCCACTGGCTCTTCAAGTTCTGATTCATCAACTTCTGATGAGTCAAATTCTGATAATTCTGGAAACTCTGATTCTTCAATTTCTGAAGGATCCAACTCAAATTCTGGAATCTCAGAGAGCATAACTTCAGAGGGAGCATCAGAAAATACTGATAGAGACAACATGGATCATGGGGGAGGATTCAGTTCTAGAAATCAACTTCCATCTGCAAGGAAGTGGACTAAATAACATACACCTGACTTAATAATTGGAGATCCTGAAGTAGGTGTCAGAACTAGAATAGCAACATCAAATGAATGTCTTTATCACTCATTTATATCTCAAACTGAACCAAAGAAAGTGGAAGAAGCTCTTCAAGATGCTGATTGGGTGCAAGCAATGCAGGAAGAGTTAAATGAATTTGAAAGAAATAAAGTCTGGACCCTAGTACTATGACCAAAGAACAAGTCAATTATTGGCACAAAATGGGTGTTCAGAAACAAAATTGGCAGTGATGGCTGTTGTGTATATGTTGTAAACTTGATGATTTCATTAACAAAACACCTTGGTAGATTTTACTTAGTGAATTTTGTAGCACTCGACGGATAAGGATTGTAGTCCCGACGGATGACTCAATATAGTCCCGACGGATGATGATTTATTATCCATCGAGTGAGTAGCTTATGTAATAATAAGTCTGTAGCACATTTCTGCATACACATTGTTTAGAATCTGTAGTAGTACCAAAGTCATGTTGACTTTAACTAGATATGCAGAATAGGTTGATTAATTGTACATAGATGATGTCTTGTAATTCTGCATAAATGAAATGAATTTAAGTGCCAGATTGCTACCCGACGGATAACAAACAATGAATTCGACGGATGATCAACAACCCGACTGATGATCATTAACTCGATGGATGATCATGAACCCGACATATAAAGAATTCAAATATTTGTTGACTGTGACAACACAGTCACATGCGTCGAGTGTATGCAAATGGAATGTGGTAGCATATTCAACTGGGTTTTCGAGAACAAAGAAGCATTGCCATTTCCATGCTATTATGAAGATATTCAAAGATACTGGAATAGAGAAATGAAGTAGCATTGTATTAGACTTGATAGTTTTTGTTTTATTATCCTGTCTTATTACTTTGTAATCTTGGTGATATATAAACCAAGAAGCAGCAAATAGAATAGTAACTAAGGATATAAGCAACCAAGAGAGAAACATTTGTAAGATGTATTCTTAGCATTTCTCTCATTCTTAGTTGTTATCATTTAGTAAGAAGCTGTAAGCTTTTTGCACACAGAGTTCTCTCGATATATATTATATATCTTTGGTGGAATCATTCAAATCCACCAGAAAGTTTTTAAAGACTTTTGTTTTTAATTACTTGTGTTTTAATTCATTTCAAGTAACTATTCCGCATTCTGCTAATCAATTCACACTTATATATATATTTGAGTTAGAACATTTTTATTGAAGAAAAAGTTTCAAGAATTCTATTCAACCCCCCTTCTGTAATTCTTGTTACATTGTTAAGGGACTAATAATTGGTATCAAAGCAAGCTCTTGAAGAACAAAGAGTTTAAAGATCAAAACAATACAGCAAGATGAACAAGAAGGATGTTGGAGTCAAGATTCATTTTCTAGATAAAGATAATTACCATCATTGGAAGGTAAAGATGCATCTTCATTTGCTTTCTCAAGATGAGGCCTATGTGGACTGCATAGAAAGAGACCCTCATGTACCAATGAGAGCTGCAACTGAAAATGAGCCATCTGTCCCCAAGCCAAGGCATGAATGGTCTGATCCTGACAAGATGACCTAAGCTTGATGACCTAAGCATGATAAGTGGGAAGGATTGGTTGGTTGATTGTGAGCTACACATTTTTCACCATGGTAAAAATTTAATCTATTTCCAAGCCAACAGGGAGCAACCAACCAACAAATATCACAACACAAATACAAATTGAAAGTTGACTTTCCCATTTCAAGAAGAAGCTCTCGGCTTTCCTTCCATTTCAAGGAGAAAAAAATCAAAACCCAAGATCCAAGCCTTGTTAATTTGTGAGGTAATTATCCAAGGTTCCTTATACATAGATATAGCTATCATATGAATCTAAGCTTCCATTTCCTTCACAATCTCTTTCAATAAATCATTGAAGAAGAGAGTGAATAGTGTTTTCAAGAACTTGAAACTTTTGATCTTGTGTTTTTGTTTAGATATAGCTTTTGTAAGGATTTTCAAGGGTTGTTTCAAGCTCCTTAATTACTTCTACTCATCAAGGAAGGTATAATCTCATAACCTAGCCTTACTTTTGAATGTTTAGAGCTTGTTATGTTTGTTATAGTTCATGAGAAGCATGATTCATGTATATTTAGAGTTTGGTTGGATTTGTAATGAGTTTGAGTGGTAAATCTTGGATTATTGGTTAATAAACTTAAGTATAGGTTTTAGTTCATGTTTAGGGGTAGTATAAATTGGAAAATCTTGAGATGTTGGGACTTTTGTAGTGAATTATGGATGGTGTTTGGTTGTGATGTTGATTGTAGGTCGATTTGTGGATTGATTGGAGTAGTTTAAAATTTGGTAATCGCGTAAACATAGCCGTCGTAATGCCCGATTTACCTTAGACTGTTTCTGTTCTTAACTTCAGGACCCGTGAACTCACTGTTAGATTCTGACCATTGCCATGTTTAGATAGTTCATGTTACGATCTTCGTTTTGATATGTGGTTCGCTTGAATCCGATGTATGGTTTAGGAGAAATGACCGTTTTAAGTAACGGCATTTCACGAACGAACCATTACCCCTCGCCTTACTTTGAAACCTTGGTTAAGGCCCTTAAATGACTAATTGAAGTATGAAACAATTACCTAAAGTGGATTAGGAAGTTGGTAGAGGACTCGCGAAAGAATTGCCTTAAAATTCTTAATGGTTAATTTATTAAAAATGGTGGAGCCGAGGGTACTCGAGCGACTTAAGTGAATCGTTGAGCGCAAAAGTGAGCGTTAGAGTCTAATTCGTTAAAGTATAGATTCTTAAGCGACTTTGGTTTAATTCCAACTTATATGTTGTTTATAGGTTACCAGACTCGCCCCAGGCCTTTTACCACCCCAGTCGCTCAGGCAAGTTTTCTACCCGTTATACTGTTATTGTGATGTATATATGTATATGCATTATCCTGTGATAAGTGCCTGGTTATTATTAGCAAAGTCTAGCGATATATTGGAGCATGTGATATGATATTTACATGCATGCCTGTTTCGTAATCTTGATATCTAATTGTTGATTCAAATGCTTATAAGTTGCATAATACCTATGCTAGAGATAAGCAGTAGTTGTGTATACCCTTAGTATAGGGGACCCAAAGGTGAACATTTTCTAAACCGGGAGTCGATGTTCCCGAGTATAATATATATATATATATATATATTTATATATATAGATATAGTTTTCAAAACTATTAATCGAATAAGGTTTATTCGATAACTTTATTTTATTTAATGAATATTATTTTGAATATTCATTCGAGGACTTATGATTCCGCTTATTTTATTAAATAATATTCTTTATTTCATTAAAGAATAATGTTTCGATAATTCCCAAGTATTCGAAAAATAATTGATACTATCAAATCATTCTTACTTTAAATATTTTCCAGAGATTATTTTCAAACTTTATCAAAACTATTTTTGGAAGGTTAGAGCGGATCCCAAAACTCGTTTTCAAATTTAAGATCTTCCTTTCGAAGGGGATTTAAATACTCGCTCAAAAATCTGAGGGATCCGGCTCCGTGATGTATTTTTATATTTGCAACAAGGTTGCTGTTTTTAGAAAAGAGTTTTTGATTACTTACCCAACACTCGGGAAGTAAAATTCTTGGAACAAGTTAATCCATTAACAGGCATCGCCTGGGAAATATCGGTGAGTTTTCCTTTCCAACTAGATACGACTTCTTGGTGGAGCCGTATCAACAAGTTTCTACTTGGGGAAAGGGGGGACGAGCTTTATGTTTCAAAGTCATGGATTTCATCTGAACTAGGAGTGGCGTAAGTGGTCGAGTAGCGCCGGCCCAGCCTTATTATATTGGCCCAAATGGCCTGCAAGTTCCACTAAGACGGTCCATTCCTTAGGAGTCCAGGGTTCGATTGACAAGTAAATTCGACTGTTCACCTCTACATGTAGAAAATGGTGGGGTTGCACTACTGCGACTAATCATCGTAAGTGGTTTTCCTGTCACGGCAAACCCCCGTAATGAGTTCATCATCCAGTTAGGATATTTCTGCAACACTACCCGGAGCATTTCGATCGAAAGGCTACGGATGGGTGATTGCCGAAGCATTGACAGGGTCAAACAGTTATAATGATGTTTCCACCAAATGAAGTATCTCGTAACTTCATTTCCTTTAAACAATATTTCAAAGATTGAATCTAGTCAAGTCTTATATTTTAGTCTCATTTATATAATGAACCTTCGAAAACTTATTATACTTTGAACAGTGGTAGTTCAAGTAGGTTTCTAAAAGATATAAGTATAGTGAAGTAATTGGTAACTTCATCTTCCTTTAAGCTTATATCCAGTAAGTAATTACCTTACATTTGATAAAGGTTTCTAGTAAGTTATCCATTTAGATACTTGCATTATTGTTTACACTATATATTATCTTGCAAGCTGTAATGCTCACTCTTGCTTCATTTTTTCATCACACAACAGCAGTTAGGAAAGATGGCCAGACTCAAGCAGACCCAGCGCAAGCGCGTGGGAAGCGTCCCGCGTCTTCCCGTTGATATCGTAGCTGATATAGCTGTAGAGGTAGATCTATTTGTAGATCAGGCATTCTACTTTTGGGAATCAATTATGTATAATTATAACTTATGGCAGATAATGGCAATTAACTGTAAACTTATCAAGTAATCATTTTGGGTTGTAATAACTTTTAAATTGTGGATTCAAGGACTTGTACTTATTTCAATTTCATCTCTGAGACTATTACGTGTTATGGTGTGTGTTAGTGTGGGGTCACAGCATGAGGTTATTTATTATTAATTAAGTTAAGTGATACTGTGGAAAGAAAGACCGTGACGACCCAGATCCCCGACCCCGGATCTGGGGGTGTTACAGAAATGGTATCAGAGCTAAGCGTTATAAACCTCAGAGATGAAGTGACGTAAAAATATTAAGTTCACTAAGATAAATAAGAACTCTTGCCAAGTTCATAGTCGGACTACCTAACGTAGTACTGACAGTTAAAACCCTTATGGGAAACCTTATAAATATCATGATAGAAGCGTAGTTCGTTATCGTATATGGTAGCGGGTCTCCGAAACCTGAGGTTGAGGAGCAACAACGCGATGATGTTTTATTAGTTATTGGAGATCAGATGGTGGATCCGATAGAGCGTCCTAACACGGGACCGGATGATGTTCATATTGAGGATGTAGCGGTTGATGATGTTGTCCTAGAAGGGATTATTGCTGAGAAAGATCCCGTGAAGGATCCTGACAAGAATGAATAAAGGACCACTGAGGAATTGATGACCATGGTTAGGGCGACTATGAGAGGTAGGATTGGCCGGTCACTACCGGAGGTTCGTTCAACTTTGTAAAGATAGTAGCCCCTTTAACGCGGCTTACTCGTAAGACTGAGAAGTTCAAATGGACAGAGAAATGGGAGAACAGCTTTTAAGAACTAAAGCAAAGGTTGGTGACGGCCCCTATGTTGGCGTTGCCGGATGGAAAATGAGATTTTGTGATGTGTAATGACGCTTCGCATAAGGAATTAGGGTGTTTCTTATACAGCACAACAAGATAATCACGTATACGTCAAGACAATTAAGGGAATATAAAATTCGATGTCCCTACCCATGAGCTTGGGCTCGTGGCAATAGTTTTTCCCTAAAGATTGGAGGCACTACTTGTATGGAGAGAAGTGCGAGATTTACACAAGCCATAAGTGCTCTAGTGCATTTTCACGCAAAAAGAGCTCAACATGCGCCAGAAGAGGTGGTTAGAGCTAATCAAGGATTACGATTATGAGATTCTTTATCATCCAGGGAAAGCCAAAATGGTGGCTAATGCCCTTATTATAAAAGAGAGACTCGAGATGAAACTATCTTTGGGAGAGTTGATAAGAGATTTTGAGAAAATGAAAATAGAAGTGAAGGTAACCGGAGCCGGTACCGAAAAGCTGTTTGAGATTGCAATATAGCCCGAATTATTGGAAAAGATCATATTGTGCCAAGAAAAAGTGATGAATGAAGGCAGAGAGCCTACTAATAGAGAAGAGATTAATACCGAGAAAGATGATAAGGGAATAATGAGGTATTCCTACAGAATTTGGGTTCCAAACGTTCAAGAGCTTAAGGACGAGATCTTAGATGAAAGCCATAGTTCGAGGAATAAGATTTAGGGCAAACCCTGAATGTGATAGTCAGGGAGGTCGCCATCAAGAAAGAAAGAACCCATAACATAATGAAATGGAAAACAAGGATTTTAACGTATAAGATAACCCTGATTATGGGAGAAGGATGAAACATTTCATACTGAGAAAATAGAAGTCGATTAAGGAAAGGAGACCCGAGATGGTACTCCTATACGGCAATTCATGGACCTGTCTAAACAGAACTTAGACTATTATCCCCAACGACCACCCTGAGGAAACAATGCGGTGGGAAATTCTTTCAAGACCTTTAAGTCGCTAAGCTCTCAGAGTTCCAAGGAACAAGTTGACCCAGTCGAGGCAAGATCCTGGCTAAGGGAAATAGAGGAATTATTTGAGATTCTAAATGATTGACGGAGCGGAAAAGACTATTTTTCCACTCACCTTCCTAAGAGAGAGGCCACCCGCTGGTGAAAGGCCAAGGAAGGCACGGAGCCAGAGGTTATAATTAACTGATTAAAGTTCAGTCAATTATTTGGGGGAAAGTACTTCCCAAGGATAAAGAGATAGTGTAAAATATTTAGAGCCAGAACAAAGGCCGACAAGTATGATAAATCATGAATCTAGGTTGTGAAAGTCATCAAGGTTCGTCTGAAGAACACGAATCCAGAATGTCGGGATGTTTGAAATCAATGCTTATGCTGTGTTGGTTCATGAAATGATGGTAAGAGAAAGGAAAATAAAAATAAATTGAAGTGGAAAGGAATATAAAGGCAATAGAGTTTGAGGAATGATAAAGGAGTTGGGTATGAGGAAACCCTAAAGACTCGTAGCAATAGAAATAGAAAAGTATGTAATCATCAGGATGAGGGTGATTCACCATGAGTTAAAATTGATGGTTGAAGGCATAAGAGATACATATATTTTATTCCCTTTAAGTTGGGAGGATTCGAGGAAACTTTGAGATAGATCGATGGATTAATAAGGAAACACGAATGGCTAAGGAGACATGATAACAAGAAATTAGGAAAATAGGATGAAGGAAGTGACCTTCAAGAATGTGAAGGGTAAGTAACGCATGTGAATTGATACCCAAAAAGGGGGACGCCGGGCATAAAAGATATCCCAGCATTGAGATGACTGTTGAGATAAATAAAAGAGGTAAATGAGTAGTTAGAACTAAAAAGTTCACGTTGAACACGACCAATATCTTCTAAAACATCCCTGTTATCATTACTGAATCAGGAAAGAAAAGCGGATAACCATTGTTATCTTTTGGAGGCCATATTGATTGACCTCATTTTGAATACAGATGTTATTGTGAAATTAGGCATATACTATCTAGGTGGGAATGATTGAATAAGATACCCTTATTAGGGATATATGACTTGATTTATCCATGTAAGGATGCAAGTACCTTTTTAAAGGTGGAATAAAGGATATAACTTCAATAACTTGAGATGAACCATGGGGGATACATAAAGGATGGCATTTCACCCTTAATATGGACATTATGAGTTTGGGTAGTACGGAATGAAGGACTAAGGCAACAACAACCTTTAAAGATCAGTGGAGAAAGTTTTCAGAACTATATAAATAATGATTCTGGTATTAGTAAATGGTATCTTGATATGCCATGTACCTAGGGTGTACCTGATGAAGGATTTAAGGATAACCTTAGAGGCTTTACAAGGAGAAAGGTAGTATTCAAAGTTCTTAAGCATAGAAATTTTGATAAGGAAATATGATGTAATTATAATAATGCCAGGTGGGGCACGTGTTGAACCATAAGAAAGTATAGATTGACCCAATGAGGGTTGAGATTGGTGAAAACAAGAAGGACCCAAGATAAGAGACGTCCTAAGTATGATCGAGAGTCAGTCGTGACAATGTTCACATCTAAAGACTAAGGCAATGACTTATGGAAAAATGATGATTTTTTTTCTCACTAGGACTGAAGAAAAGCATTTTCACATAAGCAGTGATTGAAATAAGGTAGAAAATTTAGTTGGAGGTGGTTAAAATGACAATGATTGTAAGGAAATTTTACTATTAGGAAAGGCCAAAGAGGTGGCCAACACTCTAAGTGTAAGAGAGCAATTATAGGCGCTCGTGCCAGAGGAATACAGTGATGATGGTTAAAGCCGTCAAGGTTGTATTATGGTGTGAAAGATTGACATTCCTTCTGATGATTGTGCGATACTCAACCGTAATAGTAGTTTGGTAAAGATTTAATTCATATAATTGTCGTGAGCGGGCTATCTATCTTAGAAGGTCCTACCTTGAGAATAAGCCAGGACCATGTTTCAAAAAGGACTAAATAAACCTTTGAGTTAAGTCTTTTATTGAAGGCATATGATTAAGAATGGTATTAACCTGCTATCGTTGCTTTGATTGAAACTCTTCTGCAATTTTATCTGCTTCATGTCATGAATGCACGTCAGGATCTGGAGTGTTCTTCATGAATCATGAATGGTGATTATGTTAAATCCTTAAAAGATTTTGATACGGCAGATATGGACTCCGTATGATTGTATATTAAGATTCCAAGGAAAACGAATGACTACAGTAGGTCAGCGATGGACCATAGTAATACAGCAATGATTCTGCGAGTAATGAGCCGATTACAACCGTAAGAGTTGTATTAGAATGGATGTTGAGATTGAGTACCACTAATCGGGTCGTGGTGATGT
Organism: Apium graveolens; assembly: GCF_009905375.1. Taxonomy (NCBI): domain Eukaryota; kingdom Viridiplantae; phylum Streptophyta; class Magnoliopsida; order Apiales; family Apiaceae; genus Apium; species Apium graveolens. The sequence goes on from NW_027417968.1 coordinate 44,317, forward strand.
ATAAGTTATCATTGATAGACTAATTTAGTCGATTATCTACCTATTGAATATTTATTCCTTCTTATGAATAGAGAGCCGTATTACTATACGAGGAAGGTTGTAGTGCAAGCATAGAATTCTAGTAACGATGATGTCTAGAATGAAATCCCAGATTCGATTTTCGCTGTCGAGTAAGTTTCAACGGTGATTGTTTATAAGCTCGAGCAAGAGCATGGGTTCATAGAATCATGGACGGAATACTAAAAATATTTAGGCACGTGAATTGTGATGCAATAATACTGGATATTGATATAGATACTTATGTTTCATTCTCCTTTGATAAACCTCTATAGTTCAGAGGTAGATTCCAAGCCAGATATTTTGTGGCAGTATATTTTTTTATATAATGCTCTTAAATTCATTATATTCTCTCCTTTTCATTTTGTATAAGCTGAGAAGAACAACTCTTCCAGAAGGGGAGGTATTTCCGAATGACTATCTATCTGTGTGATAGAAGCCTAGTAGGATACCATCTATTGTTTAATTGCTTGTCAAGTACTAAAGGCTGGCCACCTTCTGTACTAACTATGCGATGTAACAAGTGTTCATGATCATAGTGATCTCTCAATAAAATCTTTTACTTATATACGATGGATCAAGCTTTCGAAGATGGAAGCAGCTAGAAAGGAAGTAGTATCAGTGAGGTGGTATTCTGAATCTAACGCGTTCGTGATACTAAGGTTGACGCAATTATTAAAAGGTTATAGAATGCTAACGAGCAAAAGTGTAACCAGTATAGTATTATGTACGGAAGATAGTAATGACTATGAACTGGAAAAGAATGGGTATTGAGAAGCAAAACCTATAGCGCAAGAAGCTATGATGAGAGTCTGTGCGATAGACTTGAAAGAATTTGGAATGATCACTTAACACGGATTGAGTTTTCTTACGACAATAGATCGTATGTCAGTATCAAGATGTCGCCTTATGAGATCCTTGAGGGAACACAATGTCGATCTCTCTTATGTTAGGATGAAGTTGCAGAGCGCAAGATGCTCGAACCAGTAGTGGTCCAAAGGACCAAGGATATAAAAGATCTAATCAGAGGACGGCTGGTAGTAGCCCAAGATGGACATAAGAAGTATGGTGATTTGACACGAGAGGACAAAGAGTATGAAATAGGGGACCTAGTGATGTAAAAGGTATTCCCTTGGAAAGGATTGATGAGGTTCGGAAAGAAAGGAAAGCTAAGTCCACAATTTGCTGGAGCCTTGGAGATATTAAGACGTATTGGGAAGTTAGCATATGAGCTAGCCTTACTCTCGAACCTACAACAAGTTCATAATGTGTTTCATGTGTCAATGCTAAGGAAGTATCATCGGGATGCAAGACACATAGTGGAGTACGAGCAGGTGGATATGCAACCAGACCTGACTTATGTGGAGACACCAGTGAAGATTATGGATAAAAAGGAGCAGGTGCGTCGGAACAAAGTGATCAAGCTAGTCAGAGTACTATGGCAGAATCATAATGTAGAGGAATCAACTTGGGAACTAGAGAGTGCAATGCTAGAAAAGTACCCCCATTTGTTTTCTATCTGATTCCGGGACAGAATCCTTTTAAGGAGGGGAGACTTTAATAACCCCAAAAATTTTGGACTTTTTGTAACCCTTATGAATAGTGATTTTGCTGATTATGTTGAATAAGAAAACTTTTCATGCCACACTATGTAGGGGTTCTTTTATTGATATTCTGAGATCTTATTAGTACTCTATATGGTATATAAGTATATGTAAAGATCGTCAGAATCCAAATTCGAACACTTTGATTTTTCCCGAAAATCCACCAGATACAGATAGAATTGAGTAAAAGGCAACATGATAAAAAGGATTTAAATTCAAGAATTTTAAGAGAGGATCATAAAAAAGAATATAAAATATTGAGAAAGGTTTAGGGGAACCCAAGTAATAAGATCCCGGATATGATCCCTCGAACGATAAACGCGAACGATAGTTAAGAGAACCGTATAACAGATAAGCGGTCATTAGCCAAGTAATTAAGGGTTAATCAAAGAAGTTAGGGGATAATGATGTCATCACACCAACAAGAAGAAGACAAGTGTAACAAGATGACCTAAGCTTGATGACCTAAGCATGACAAGTGGGAAGGATTGGTTGGTTGATTGTGAGCCACACATTTTTCACCATGGTAAAAATTTAATCTATTTCCAAGCCAACAGGGAGCAACCAACCAACAAATATCACAACACAAATACAAATTAAAAGTTGACTTTCCCATTTCAAGAAGAAGCTCTCGGCCTTCCTTCCGTTTCAAGGAGAAAAAAATCAAAACCCAAGATCCAAGCCTTGTTAATTTGTGAGGTAATTATCCAAGGTTCCTTATACATAGATATAGTTATCCTATGAATATAAGATTCCATTTCCTTCACAATCTCTTTCAATAAATCATTGAAGAAGAGAGTGAATAGTGTTTTCAAGAACTTGAAACTTTTGATCTTGTGTTTTTTTTAGATATAGCTTTTGTAAGGATTTTCAAGGGTTGTTTCAAGCTCCTTAGTTACTTCTACTCACCAAGGAAGGTATAATCTCATAACCTAGCCTTACTTTTGAATGTTTAGAGATTTTTATGTTTGGTATAGTTCATGAGAAGCATGATTCATGTATATTTAGAGATTGGTTGGATTTGTAATGAGTTTGAGTGGTAAATCTTGGATTATTGGTTAATGAACTTAAGTATAGCTTTTAGTTCATGTTTAGGGGTAGTATAAATTGGAAAATCTTGAGATGTTGGGACTGTTGTAGTGAAGTATGGATGGTGTTTGGTTGTGATGTTGATTGTGGGTTGATTTGTGGATTGATTGGAGTAGTTTAAAATTTGGTACTCGCGTAAACATAGTCGTCGTAATGCCCGATTTACCTAAGACTGTTTTTGTTCTTAACTTCAGGACCCGTGAACTCACTGTTATATTCTGACCATTGCCATTTTTAGATAGTTCATGTTACGAGCTTTGTTTTGATATGTGGTTCGCTTGAATCCGATGTACGGTTTAGGAGAAACGACCGTTTTAAGTGACGGCATTTCACGAACGAACCATTACCCCTCGCCTTACTTTGAAACCTTGGTTAAGGCCTTTAAATGACTAATTGGAGTATGAAACAATTATGTAAAGTGGATTAGGAAGTTGGTAGAGTACTCGCGAAAGAATCGCCTTAAAATTCTTAATGGTTAATTTATTAAAAATGGTGATATGATATTTATATGCAAGCCTGTTTCATAATCTTGATATCTAATTGTTGATTCAAATGCTTATAAGTTGCATAATACCTATGCTAGAGATAAGTAGTATTTGCGTATACCCTTAGTATAGGGGACCCAAAGGTGAACATTTTCTAAACCGGGAGTCGATGTTCCCGAGTATAATATATATATATATATATATATATATATATAGTTTTCAAAACTATTAATCGAATAAGGTTTATTCGATAACTTTATTTTATTTAATGAATATTATTTTGAATATTCATTCGAGGACTTATGATTCCGCTTATTTTATTTAATAATATTCTTTATTTTATTAAAGAATAATATATCGATAATTTCCAAGTATTCGGAAAATAATTGATACTATCAAATCATTCTTACTTTAAATATTTTCCAGAGATTATTTTCAAACTTTATCAAAACTATTTTTGGAAGGTTAGAGCGGATCCCAAAACTCGTTTTCAAATTTAAGATCTTCCTTTCGAAGGGGATTTAAATACTCGCTCAAAAATCTGAGGGATCCGGCTCCGTGATGTATTTTTATATTTGCAACAAGGTTGTTGTTTTGAGAAAAGAGTTTTTGATTACTTACCCAACACTCGGGAAGTAAAATTCTTGGAACAAGTTAATCCATTAACAGGTTTCCTTTCCAACTAGATACGACTTCTTGGTAGAGCCGTATCAACAAGTTTCTACTTGGGGAAAGGGGGGACGAGCTTTACGTTTCAAAGTCATGGATTTCATCTGAACTAGGAGTGGCGTAAGTGGTCGAGTGGCGCCGGCCCAGCCTTATTATATTGGCCCAAATGGCCTACAAGTTCTACTAAGACGGTCCATTCCTTAGGAGTCCAGGGTTCGGTTGACAAGTAAATTCGACTGTTCACCTCTACATGTAGAAAATGGTGGGGTTGCACTACTGCGACTGATCATCGTAAGTGGTCTTCTTGGCGCGGCAAACTCCCGTAACGAGTTCATCATCCAGTTAGGATATTTCTGCAACACTTCTCGGAGCATTTCGATCGAAAGGCTACGGATGGGTGATCGCCGAAGCATTGACAGGGTCAAACAGTTATAATGATGTATCCATCAAATAAAGTATCTCGTAACTTCATTTCCTTTAAACAATATTTCAAAGATTGAATCTAGTCAAGTCTTATATTGTAGTCTCATTTATATAATGAACCTTCGAAAACTTATTATACTTTGAACAGTGGTAGTTCAAGTAGGTTTCTAAAAGATATAAGTATAGTGAAGTAATTGGTAACTTCATCTTCCTTTAAGCTTATATCCAGTAAGTAATTACCTTACACTTGATAAAGGTTTCTAGTAAGTTATCCATTTAGATACTTGCATTATTGTTTACACTATATATTATCTTGCAAGCTGTAATGCTCACTCTTGCTTCATTTATTCATCACACAACAACAGTTAGGAAAGATGTCCAGACTCAAGCAGACCCAGCACAAATGCGTGGGAAGCGTCCCGCGTCGTCTCGTTGATATCGTAGCTGTTATAGCTGCAGAGGTAGATCTATTTGTAGATCAGGCATTCTACTTTTGGGAATCAATTATATATAATTATAACTTGTAGCAGATAATGGCAATTAACTGTAAACTTATCAAGTAATCATTTTAGGCTGTAATAACTTTTAAATTGTGGATTCAAGGACTTGTACTTATTTCAATTTCATCTCTGAGACTATAACGTATTGTGGTGTGTGTTAGTATGGGGTCACAGTATGAGGTTATTTATTATTAATTAAGTTAAGTGATATTGTGGAAAGAAAGACCGTGACGGCCCGGATCCCCGACCCCAGATCTGGGGGTGTTACAGGATATAATACAGATCATCTGTGATGGCACTGAGCAAGTTAGAGAAAATAAGATGAAGCTACTGATTCAGCAATATGAGCATTTTCATAATGAAGAAAGTGAGTCACTCACTGACATTTTTAGTAGGTTTCAAAAACTACTAAATGCTCTAAAGTTGAATGGAAGGGTCTATCAGACAAAAGACTCCAATCTGAAATTCCTTAGATCTCTTCCAAAGGAATGGAAACCAATGACAGTCTCATTGAGAAACTCACAAGATTATAAGGAGTTTACTTTGGAGAGACTGTATGGCATCCTGAAAACTTATGAGCTTGAAATAGAGAAAAATGAGAGGATGGAGAGAGGAAAGAAGAAAGGAGGGTCCATTGCACTAGTTGCTGAGTTAGAGAAAGAGAAGGAGATGAAGATGGAAGCTGTTGAATCAACTTCAAGGGTCTTTGAAAGCAAGGGTAAGGGGCTCATAGTAGAAAGTGAAGATTCTTTGAGCCAAGATGACATGGAAGACATTGATGAACATTTAGCATTTCTTTCCAGAAGATTTGCCAAGCTCAAGTTCAAAAAGAACTTTGGAGCAGCCAAGCCAAATAGAAACATGGTGGATAAATCAAAATTTAAATGTTTCAAATGTGGCTTGGCAGGGCACTTTGCCAGTGAGTGTAGAAAGTCAGATTCCAGCAAGAAAAAGTTTGAGCTTGTGGATTATAAGCAAAAACACTTTGATCTGCTCAAACAAAAGGAAAGGGCTTTCATTACACAAGAAAATGACTGGGCAGCAGATGGTCTGGATAAAGATGAAGATGTCACCTATGTCAATCTAGCCCTAATGGCCAAGTCTGATGAAACAGCAACAAGTTTTTCAAGTAATCAGGTAATTACTACAAACCTTGCACATTTATCTAAAGTTGAGTGTAATGATGCTATAAATGACATGTCTACAGAGTTATATCATTTGCGTGTTACACTTAAGTCTCTTACTAAAGAAAATGCTAAAATCAAAGAAAACAATTTGTTTTTGAGTGAGAGAAATAATGTGCTAGAGTCTTAGTTCATTGATTTTGAAAAATTAAGAATTGAGTGTAAGATTGCCAAGGAGGAATTAACTGAGTCCTGATAAGTGGCATTTTATACCACTTCGAACGTCTTATAATGGCTTGAATTGATGTCTTGAAATCAAGTATTTTGTGTATTTGATGCGTTTTTCTAGTGTTTGTGTATTTCAGGGTATTACTTGTGTTTGAGGGGAGGTTTCATCAGGAATAAGCCTAAGCATGTGCTTTGGCATTGCAAGTGGGAAGTTAGGAGCAGAACGCAGCAGAAAACGGGAGCAAATTAAAAAAAATTCCAGTAAGGTGTTGGGCGCCCGCTCAGCCTGGCCGCTCAGGAAGCTGGGCGGCCGCTCAGGGTCGTAAAATAAGATACTGATTTTTAGACTCCTGATTTTGTTGGACTTCCGACTTCTGAGATAGCTGGGACTTGTGGGGCTTCTATATAAGTAGTTTTCAGAGACGTTTCACGTGTGGAGAATTGTGGTATCAATCGAGGAGCAAGGAGAGAAGGAAGAAGACCGTTTTAACACATCGCAACGAAGAAGAGGAAGCATAGTTTTCTTGTAATTCTTTGATTCGTTGTATCAGTGGATGCTAGTTTTCTTTACTTTGAACCTTATTATTCTTGTGACGTACTCTGGTTTTAATAAGTATTTTAATTAATTATTCTCGTGTGTTATTATCATGTTTTCATATGAACCCATGGTGACGATGAGTTCAATCATGGGCTAATCGTGATCATGGGGTCGTAACGGATTTACTATGGAATTCTTTAGTTAGTTGTTTAAAACCTTAGTGTATGATGATTGTATGATATCTAGTATTGGTTGTGCTTATTCGTCTTATGTGCGTCGCGAACATATAAGATAGGGTGTTAATCTCTTGTGAAGCGACAGTGGATCTTGAGGTTTAGAACTTGCCATGCTAGCATAGGTTCATGTATGTGTATGCATGATTAGTGGGTAACTCTAACCGTTTTACTTACCCTGTGTAATCATAAGGAATAACTTGTGCTTAAATCGTTATGTTGTCAAATTCTGTAGACATATAGGGTCTCAACGTAATTGATGCCTATTCAACTTCTATCTTAATTGTGGATGTTTGGTAGAATGGTATTAGTACAATAAAAGTTGGCTTTTATCAGTTTCGTGTTGTTCGATTAATATCATCACCCTTACATGCTAAGGGTAATAACAATAACTATTGAAGGAAGTAGTAATGAAGTTATAATCTCATGTGTGTTTAATATTGTTAATTCAAGTGTCAAATAAGTGTTTAATTCTCGTAGTTAATTATAGTTAATAATTAGTTAATCAATTCTATGTGTTGTTATCTTGACATTGAGAAGTAATCATATATTGGTGAGTAAGTGTTAATTGAACATAATTAGTCTGAGTCTCTGTTAGAACGAACTAGAAATTATTCTATATTATTTGTGAACGCGTATACTTGCGTGAATTATTAGCGCGTGTTTTGTGCTTAACAAGTCCTTGAAGAAAGAAGAAAATTTGAAGAAGTAGCTCGAGCGTGAACAGAAGGTGATTAAGGCATGGAAAACATCTAGAGATGTCCATGCTCAAATCACCAAAGTTCAAGGAATCGAGAATCTAATACAGAATCTGTTACTTGTCTTCTCAGTAAAGCAAGTCAGGATGAAAGTTGGCTATGGCACAAGAAGTTATCCCATTTAAACTTCAAGACCATGAATGAACTAGTAAAGAAAGAACTGGTTAGAGGCATTCCTCTAGTGGAGTTTTCTAAGGATGGATTGTGTGATGCCTGCCAAAAAGGGAAGCAGATTAAAGCATCATTCATGAAGAAACTTGATTCAACAATTGAAGAACCTTTGCAACTGCTACACATGGATTTGTTTGGACCAGTCAATGTGTTGTCCATCTCAAGGAAAAGATTTTTTCTAGTAATTGTAGATGATTTCTCAAAGTTCTCTTGGACATATTTCCTAAAGTCTAAAGATGAGGCCAGTGAAATCATCATCAATCACATAAGGAAAGTCAATAATCATCCTGATTTCAAGGTTAGAAGAATCAGGAGTGACAATGGGACTGAGTTCAAGAATTCTGTCATGTGAGCATTTTGTGAGGAAAATGGGATTCTGCATGAGTTTTCAACAGCAAGAACTCCACAACATTATAGAGTAGTGGAAAGGAAGAACAGATCACTTATTAAAGCTGCCAGGACAATGCTTGAAGAATCTAAACGCCAATATATTTATGGGCTGAAGCTGTAAATACTACATGCTACACTCAGAATATTTCCCTGGTTAATCAAGCAAGATGCATGACTCCCTATCAATTGTTCAAGAACAAGAAGCCAACTCTAAATTTTCTTCATGTCTTTGGCTGCAAATGCTATATTCTGAGAAATCAAACTGATCAAAATGGGAAGTTTGATGCTAAAGCAGATGAAGGAATTTTTGTTGGATATGCTGTTGGTAAAGCCTATAGAGTCTACAATCTAAGAACCAACATTGTTGTGGAATCAATACATGTTGTGTTTGATGATAAAAAGATTGAAGGACTTCAAGATGGAGATTACCATGAGAGCTTAAAATTCGACAATGTGGAGATGGTTAGTGATGACAGTGATGATGAAAGTGATCAAGAAACAGTATCAAATGATAATACAGAAAAATCTACTACCAATGAAGCACAAAATTCAACATCTGTCGAATTACAAAATGCTTCATCCGTTGGGAGACAATCTGCCTTATCCGTCGGAAGGCAACACGCTTCATCCGTCGGTACTCAAAATTCACCATCAGTCGGGTTATCAAGAGGATCAGGAAGTCAAGATAGATCACCTATAGAAAGTTCCCCTTTCTCAAATCAAAGATCCACAAACTCAGGGGGAGTTTCTAACAATCAAAACTTAGTCACACATCAAGATAACAATGAGGCCTCTTCATCTAGAGCTAATCTACCTCAACAAAGAAAATGGACAAAAGATCACCCCTTTGAGCTAATAATTGGTGATGTTTCTTCTAGAGTTCAAACCAGGAGAGCAAATCAAGAAGAGGAAGTCTATGTCAATCAACCTCCTGGTTTTGAAGATCCAAATTTTCCAGAACATGTCTATTATCTTTTGAAAGCACTTTATGGATTGAAGCGAGCACATATTCCCTGGTATGACACTTTATCAAAGTTCCTTTTGGAAAATTATTTCACAAGAGGTACTGTAGATAAAACTTTATTCTTTAGAAATGTTATTGGCTCTAGTATACTTGTTCAAATTTATGTAGATGATATTATTTTTGGTTCTACAGATGAGAAACTTTACAAAAAAGTTTGCCAAATTGATGCAAAGTAAATATTGAATGAGTATGATGGGAGAACTAACTTACTTTCTTGGTTTGCAAGTTAAGCAAGTTAGTGATGGAATATTCATTAGTCAAACTAAATACATTTTTGATCTTTTAAAGAAGTTTGATCTAATGGATCGCACATCTGCAAAAACTCTCATGGCTACTGCAACTAGGCTTGAATTAAACACTACTGAAAAGTCTGTGGATATTTCAAGTTATAGGGGCATGGTTGGCTCACTTCTGTACTTAACAGCTAGTAGGCCAGATATAATGTTTTCTACATGTTTATATGCTAGATTCAGGCTGATCCTAGAGAATCTCACTTGATAGCTATTAAGAGAATTTTCAGATATCTCAAGGGAACACCAAAACTTGGCATTTGGTACCCTAGAGATTCTGGTTTTGATCTAACTGGTTATTCAGATGCAGATTATGCAGGTTGTAGAATTGATAGAAAAAGAACAGGAACCTGTCAATTTCTAGGAAACAAGCTTGTGTCCTGGTTCAGTAAAAAGCAAAATTCAGTTTCTACTTCTACAACTGAAGCTGAATATATTGCTGCTGGCAGTTGCTGTGCAAAGATTTTATGGATGAAAAATCAATTGCTAGACTATGGTTTGCAAGTTGAAAGGATTCCTATTTTCTGTGATAACACAAGTGCAATTGCCATCACTGAAAATCCAGTACAACACTCAAGGATAAAGCACATAGATATCAAGTACCACTTTATAAGGGAACATGTAATGAATGGTACTGTAGAACTGTATTTTGTTCCAAGTGAGAAGCAGCTTGCAGATATTTTTACCAAGCCACGGGATGAATCCACCTTTTCAAGGTTGGTAGTGAGTTAGGTATGCTTAATTATTCTTAAATCTTTATGAGATAATTTGCAAGTTGTAATGCAGCCAGAAATTTAATTGATTTTTCAGTCTTAGATGTAATTTTGGCTAAGTCAAAATTTACATCTCGACGGATGATCTTGATCCATCGAGTTTTAAAATCCGTCGGTATACTATTTGCTAATAAAAATCAATTATTTTTCTGGAATTTTTTTTGACTCGACGGATAACAGTTTATCCTCATCCGTCGAATTATTTTAATCTTAGCCGTTAATTCCCTGAACATTATCCATCGAGTATACTTACAGTTTGTAAGCATAACATGGCGGATAATGAGTGGAATTTTTACAGTTTATTTTTAAACGGCTATTTCAGGCAATTTTCATTGGTCACTTTATTTTACTTTATTATTTTTAACAGTTATTTTTGAGATAGTATAAAAGCTTATTTCATTTCCATTGCTTTTCTTTTATCATTCTCAAATCAACTGCTCCAATTTATTTCTTTTTCAAAGCACTTACCCTCTCTCTTCAAGCTCTTATTCTCTAACAATGGTGCCCGTTGTCAAGATTATATCTCAAACTTGGTTTATTTATGAGAAGAACAATTTCACTGCCCTAGTAAACAAGGGGATTCAGCAATCTGGTGACTACCACAAGATGATGGATTTTGTGAAAAATTGCAAGCTTAGCTATGCCATGCTGGAATCACCCACAATCTTTTGTGAAGTTGTTGAAGAGATGTGGACCACTGCAACATACAACTCAACAGATAAGACCATCACTCTAACCATTAAAGGTAAAGAATTTTATATCAATAGTGATGTTATAAAAGCATGTTTCAAGATTCCTGATAACACGGTGACCTCACCACACACTGACACTGACATAATCAATATGCTTAATTCCATAAACTATGCTCTTTCTACTTCTAAGTTAAGTGACATTAGGAGATTGGGCCTTAGGAAAGAATGGAGTTTTATGTGTGATGTAGTGACAAAGGTCTTTTCAGGTAAAGTCAGTAATTTTGATTCAGTCAATATCTTCATGCTTAACATGTTATACATGCTAGTTACAGATAGGTTCTATAATTTTAGTGACCTTGTTTTATTTGAGTTGGGATTCAAACTAGGAGAGTTAAATAAGAGAGGTAAGAATGTGTATTATGCTAGATTCATTATGATGTTAGCTAACCACCTCTATGAGGGAATTGTGCTTGAGAACCCTAACAACAAATTAGATTGTTGGGTTCAAGAGAGAAGGATCATTGTAGATTTGAACAGGGCCAATCATCATAAGGAGGTGCCACTGTTCTATTTTCCTGCAATGGAAGCACCTCAGATAAGTGAGGTAAGTTCATCTATCCCTGCTATTCCAACCTCACGAGGTTCTTTGAGTTCCAGCGTAGCTATGGCAACTGTGTCAATGACCCAACAGCTGCCTACCCAAGCTACCAAACAAGCAAAAATTTCTAAATCCAAATCAAAAAAGCCCCCTCTGGTATCTCTCAAAAGATGCCAGTTGCAAAATCCACCAAAACCAAATAAGGGAGTGTGCAGGTGAGTAAGGCAGGTGAGGGAAGGGGTGAACATAAAAGAAACCCTAAGGATAAGGATGGAGAGTTGAGTGGTTCCCAGCCTAACCACACTGTAATTTCCCAACAAACTGTAGTGCTTAAAAAGGATAAAAGCTCATTTCTAGTTGCATCCTCCCAAAAGGATGTAGTTATTGAACAAAGCTCTCAACCAAGAGCACAGGCCAAGAGGATTAGGGACACAAGCTCACCCCAAACTTATGCCAGAAAGAAGAAATCTAAAATCCTTGGGGATGCACAGGGTACACACACTATGCAAACTGGTGCTAAAGACACAGTCACTGCACCTTCACAAATTCAGTTTGATGTGGCTCCAATAAATGTGGAGTCACAGCCAAAATCTCTATTAATAGAAGCACCTCAAACACCAAACTCACCCACAAACTCTCTGGATGTGGATATGATAAACACATCAATTCCTGATTCCCCTTCTTTAACTTTGTTGGGGAAGCCAAAATCTAGTGCAAGTGAGCATCATCTTTTAGATGATTTGTGGCTCACTTGCCAATTCTTTCAGGAACTGTTGAATCATCTGTGCCCAAAATATCTTCAATCAGCATAGAGTCCACAATAGTTTCCATTCCTAGTTCATTCATTTTTACTCTCTCGATGGATATTGCTCATCCGTCGAGTAGTGATTGTATCCCGACGGATAAGCTTAACAGCAGTTATCCGTCGGATAGCAAAACCAGTCACCCGATGGATATCACTCATCCATCGAGTATCTCTGCACAGCCTCAAACTTCATTTATTTCAAGTGCAGAAGAATTAGTGGTTGTACAGTCACTATTAGGATTGAGAGAGAAGAGTGTTTTGAGTGAGAGTCTGGGTTGCTCCCAGGAAAAAGGAGAGGAAATGAGTGGAATTATGCAATCCATTTCTTCAGGATTGGCAAAAGAGAGTGAGAGGAGTCCCACCTTAGATGGTGAAGGTGAGGGTGTGAGGGTGGGGAGCCAGGGTGAGACCCTGATGTAACAAAAGAGAGAAAACAAGAGAAATGCAGGTACTGGAGCTATAAGGATGGATGTCATTGCTAGTGAGTCAATGAATGTCCAGGATGCAGACAGGGAGTGACTATCTCAGCAACCTAAAGTTGTTATAGATTCCACCTCCCTTGATGCTAAGGCATTTACTCACCCTGTTCCAGCTTATCAACTTCTAGCTGAACAGGGCAATGACAATGCAGAAAGGATGCTTAATCTGGTGCATACCACATAGTCTATGATAAGGGCTAAGGATGCCATCACAGCTTTGCCCTCAACAGCTGGTGATGTGGATTATGAGACTAGTGGCTCAGCTGCTTTCTTTGGTGATGAAAGTGGGGATAGTGAAGATGAAGCAATGGACATAGGGGGAGAAGTAGGTTCCAGTTCAAGATCAAGTATCCCATCATGGGCATTTTGAAAGCACTGTGATGAGCACTACTTCAAGACAACCCTAATCCAACTAATCTATCAGACAAATACTGCTCTTCAAACCACTACAAATACCAGCACCAAGAAGCTCCTTCAGGCACATCTAGCCTCTCTGCAACTTCAACAAATTCAAGGCTTCCAACATGCTAGAGATGTAAACACCATCAAGGGTGATATTGAGGAGATGAAGAAGGCCATTTCAGACAAGATGGATTTTAAGCTTCCAGAAGCTACAATGCTTGACATCAAGAGGAAATTAAGGAAAAATTCTGATCTTGCAACCAAAATAGATGCCTTGGATACAAGAATGTCAGCCATGGAAGCATCTTTAACAGCCATTCATCTTCATCAAGCCCAACAGATAGATTTACTTCAAAAACTGGTGGCTGCTCAAACCCCCTCCTCCACTCAACTTGATGATAACAAAAAGGGGAGAAAGGACAAAGTGAGGGGGAGAGGCTTCAAATTCAAATCAGTAAAGTAATTGTGCCTTCAATTACTATTTCAAAACCACCAGTTACAGACAGTATAGATCTGATAAATACAGCAGCAGCCAACATTAGAGTAGCTGAAATGAAGCAGTTGAAGCCAATCAGCTGGGAGAAGATTGATAAGGATATACAAAAGAAGTTTAAACTAGTCAAGGAGCCAGTAAAGTCAGCCATCCATCACTCTCAAGTCAAGCAAATTTTTGTGAATGAGATGAGCATGAACTATCTGGAAAGGGGACAGTCATCCTGCATCAAATCTCTAAAGGCTGAAATAATTCTGAAACCAAGGGTGAACTATCCAAAATTATCATTGAAGAACCCTTTGGATACTGTGTATGAGACACCTAAGCCTGATGAAAAGAAGCTTTTGTCAAGGTCAATTGCTTTCTACAAAGATCCAGCTGATTTAGCTTTGAAAAAGAGAATTGCTAAAGTTTTCAGGAATGGGAAAGAAATTTGTGTAGTGGCTGGACACCCTCAATTTGCTGAAGCAAAGAGAGAAGAAAAGGCCAGATTGAAGCAGGAAAAGAAGCAAGCTGCTCTAGATGCTAAAAAGGCTAAACCAAAGAAAGAGCAAATTGCTATCTTGGCCAAGCTACATGCTGTAAATTCATCACAACAAATTCCTGCTCGGCCATCTGAAATCATTGAATCTCAAGAACCAAAGAAGCAAGTTGAACAACAGAAGAAAGCTCCAAGAATCAAAGAATTGGCTAAAAGAACCAAAAGGAAACTGGACATTATTGATAAGGAATTGCAGAATCAGTTTTCCAAGGAATCCACTCCAAATACAACTCAAACATTAAAACCCTCTGTGGTATTTGAAGATATCAAGGTGGTGGATCCTTACAGGAACATTCATGGTGAACCTATTGTGCCTAAGGATGAACCAATAGAATGGGAGAACATACCAATTCCTGACTTCAATTTTCCAATCCTTAACATGCCAAAGAGAACAAAGTCAAGAGCAGTCAAGAAAGTGAAGTTGTCACCTCTCAAATCCAAATCTTTAGTCAAAGCTCAATCAAAAGCTAATAAGGGAGATTACATGTACTTATGTGACATCAAGGAGTTTTCTGATCTAAACCTCTATCTAGATGAACTAGATGAAGTAAGAGGAATTGATGTATACAGAAACCTACCTGAAAGGTTAGTGTTCAAGTACAAGGGAGGAAAGGAGATTCAGTGGCCACTTCATAGGATCCTTCAAGAAAGCCAAGTTGTACTGATTAAGGTTTATTCATCTTTCAAGAAGAACTTTGGGTTCAATGTTACTGCAAGAAGATTGGTTCTGAAGAAGATTGAAGAACTAAAGAGTGTTAGAGCTAAAGATGCACTCCCAAAGACTCTAATCATCCCTTACACAGGGAGAAGAGTGCATCTCAGGCCCTACTGGCTGATGGAGTTCATGGATGACAAAGGAGTGAGAAGATTTTTCATATTAGAAGACCAATTGAGCATCTCTAGCAATGAGACTCTCTTGGAAATGTAAGAAAAGCTAAATCTCTCAGAATCTGATGAACTGGAATTCCACAGGCAGCTCCAAAATCAGATTGAAGAAAACAACAGAAAGTTTGGAAAGAGATCCAGACCTTCAAGGAACTAGATAAATCTGCTCAGGCTAGAAGAGCATCTTGAAAATGACTGTGAGCAAAACTTTATACATTTTGTTATTTGAAGCACTTTACAGTATTATCTACTTTCTTTTAAAGTTATATTTTTAGGGTGTTTTGTTATCATTAAGTTTCTCTTAATTTATGGCTATAATTCCAGTAGACATAAATTGGGGGAGATCGTTGTGTATATGTTGTGAACTTGATGATTTCATTACAAAACACCTTGGTAGATTTTACTTAATGAATTTTGTAGCACTCGACGAATAAGGATTGTAGTCCCGACGGATGACTCAATATAGTCCGGAGTGAGTAGCTTATGTAACAATAAGTCTGTAGCACATTTCTGCATACACATTATTTAGAATCTGTAGTAGTACCTAAGTCATGTTGACTTTAACTAGATATGCAGAATAGGTTGATTAATTATACATAGATGATGTCTTGTAATTCTGTATAAATGAAATGAAGTCAAGTTCCAGATTGCTACCCGACGGATAACCAACAATGAATTTGACGGATGATCAACAACCCGACGGATGATCATTAACTCGACGGATGATCATGAACCCGACGGATAAAGAATTCAAATATATGTTGACAGTGACAACACAGTCACATGCGTCGAGTGTATGCAAATGGAATGTGGCAGCCTATTCAACTGGGTTTTCGAGAACAAAGAAGCATTGCCATTTCCATGCTATTATGAAGATATTCAAAGATGCTGGAATAGAGCAATGAAGTAGCATTGTATTAGACTTGATAGTTTTTGTTTTATTATCCTGTCTAATTACTTTGTAATCTTGGTGATATATAAACCAAGAAGCAGCAAATAGAATAGTAACTAAGGATCTAAGCAAGCAAGAGAGAAACATTTGTAAGCTGTATTCTTAGCATTTCTCTCATTCTTAGTTGTTATCATTTTGTAAGCAGCTGTGAGCTTTTTGCACATAGAGTTCTCTCGATATTTACTATATATCTCTGGTGGAATCATTCAAATCCACCAGAAAGTTTTTAAAGACTCTTGTTTTTAATTACTTGTGTTTTGATTCATTTCAAGTAACTATTCCACACTCTGCTAATCAATTCACACTTATATATATATTTAAGTTAAAAAAAATATTGAAGAAAAAGTTTCAAGAATTCCATTCAACCCCCCTTCTGTAATTCTTGTTACATCGTTAAGGGACTAACAATGGCATAATTACAAGAAACAAAACAAGGCTGGTTGCTAAAGGTTACTCTCAACGGGAGGGTATTGACTATGATGAAACATTTGCTCCAGTAGCTAGATTGGAATCCATAAGAATCTTTTTGGCTTATGCTGCTCACAATAAGTTTAAAGTCTTTCAAATGGATGTGAAAAGTGTTTTTCTCAATGGAGAATTGGAAGAAGAGGTATATGTTAAACAACCTCCAGGATTTATAGATCCAAAATTTACTAATCATGTCTACAGACTTGATAAAGCACTCTATGACCTTAAGCAAGCTCCAAGAGCATGGTATGAGACTTTAGCTCAATTTCTTCTGGAAAGTGGATTTACCAGAGGCAAAATTGATAAAACTCTGTTCTACCTCAACCATGGAAAGGACTTACTTTTGGTACATATATATGTTGATAATATCATCTTTGGTTCTACAAATACCAAACTATGTAAAAAGTTTGTAAAGCTAATACAGTCAAGATATCAAATGAGTATGATGGGAGAACTTAGCTATTTTCTGGGACTTCAAGTCAAGCAAAATGAAGAAAGTACTTTCATAAATCAATCCAAGTACACCAGAAATTTACTCAAGAAATTTGGAATGCAAGACTGTTCAACTGCATCCACTCCCATGGCCACTGCAACCAAGTTAGATAAAGATACTAGAGCATCAGTAGATATTACTAACTACGGAGGTATGATTGGCTCTTTACTCTATTTAACTGCAAGTAGACCTGATATCATGTATGCTACCTGTCTTTGTACAAGATTTCAGGCTGATCCAAGAGAACCTCATCTAATAGATGTGAAAAGAGTTTTCAAGTACCTCAAGGGTACAGCTGATCTAGGATTGTGGTATCCTAGAGAATCAGATTTTAAGCTAATAGGTCACTCATATGCAGATTTTGCAGGATGCAAAATAGACAGGAAAAGCACTAGTGGAAGCTGCCAATTCCTTGGAGGCAGATTGGTTTCTTGGTTTAGCAAGAAACAGAAATCAATTTCCACATCAACTACAGAAGCAGAATATATTGTTGCAGGAAGCTATTGTGCACATATTCTTTGGATGAAGAATTAGTTACTGGACTATGGGTTAGAATTTTCTAAAATACCCATTTACTGTGATAATCAAAGTGCTATTGCTATGACAGGTAATCCAGTTCAACACTCAATGACAAAGCACATCAGTATTAGGTACCATTTCATAAGGGAACATGTGATGGAAGGTACAGTGGAATTGCATTTTGTCCTAACAGATCAACAACTAGCAGATATCTTCACAAAACCACTATGTGAAGCAACTTTTACAAGACTGGTAAATGAACTTGGAATGATTTCAGGTTCTTTCTCAAAATCTGTTTAGTTTTTGTTCTCATGTATCAAACTTTATGATCAGTGTTTACAGATTATCTTATCTCAATGTAATATGTGCTTAAAATGTACTTGAAGTTATTCTGAAAGAGAAATATCTATGCTATAATGAAGACTCATCTCATCCAAGGGTAATCAGACTTGGTGATGGATTAGAAAGAAATCACATCTCAGCACTTAGGACTCCAATCTACCAGATTGGAAGTCAAGATGAAGAAATGAAGCAAGTCAAGACTACATTAGCTCAAGTCATGAGAAATACAGAAGAGAAGCTGATATCAAACTTTGTCAAGAATCACTTTGGATTCAGATTGACTCAGTAAAATTGGTAAAAATTGCAAGGACTGTAAGTTGTAGTTTGTTGTTTAAATAAACTCTCATTGCATTTGTACTTAAATGTTTTTGACATCATCAAATATATTAACTTGTATATTTTTCATAATTTACAAGTTGGGGGAGATTGTTAGATATATTTGTGATGTCATGACTAATTTGTTTTGTTTAGTTTCATAACTTAATATCAGGACTTACTCGAAATCAGAACTTACTCAAGTCAGAACTTATATCAGAACTTATATCAGAACTTAAGGCCATCAGGATTTATATCAGGACTTAAGTGCGGGTACTTGTTAGTCCCTAACAATACAACAAGAATTATAGAAGGGGGGTTGAATGTAATTCTGGCTACTTTTTCAGATTAAAGAAAAATGGTCTTAACTTAATAATATATAAGTGTTTGATTTGCAAAATGCGGAATGAAGAGTTAGATGAATCAAAACACAAGTAATTAAAAACACATGTCTTTAAAAACTTTCTGGTGAATTTGAATGTATCCACCAGAGATATATATATATATATATCAAGAGAACCCTGTGAAGCTTGAATAGCTCACAGCTGCTTACAAATATGAACAACTAAACTTACAGAAAAATGCTACAGGATACAACTTACAATTGTTTCTCTGAG
Source organism: Apium graveolens (assembly GCF_009905375.1). Lineage (NCBI taxonomy): Eukaryota > Viridiplantae > Streptophyta > Magnoliopsida > Apiales > Apiaceae > Apium > Apium graveolens. The sequence continues at coordinate 63,274 of NW_027417968.1, forward strand.
AATGTATTTGCTTAGTCTACTTGTTATCCTACTTGCTACTCTTGGTTTATATATTACCAAGATTACATAGTAATAAGACAAGATAATAAAACAAAAGCTATCAAGTCTAATACCATGCTGCTTCACTACTCTATTCCAGCATCTTTGAATATCTTCATAATATCATGGAAATGGTAATACTTCTTTGTTCTAAAAACCCCAGCTGAATAGGCTGCCACATTCCTTTTGCAAACACTCGACGCATGTGAATGTGTTGTCACTTTCAACAGATGTTTGAATTGATCATCCGTCGGGTACATGATTATCATCCATCAGGTTGCCTTGTTGATCATCCATCGGGAGCTTTGTTGATCATTCGTCGGTAGCTTTGTTGATCATCCGTCGGTAGCTTTGTTGATCAACCGTCGGGTAGCTATTTGACACTTGACTTCATTTCACTTACGCAGAATTTCAAGACATCTTATATTTATAATTAATCAACCTATTCTGCATATCTAGTTAAAGTCAACATGACTTATATGCTACAACAGAGTTTATACAAAGGTGTTTGCAGAAATGTGCTACATGACTTATTGTTACATAAGCTACTCACTCGATGGATATCAAATCATCATCCGTCGGGATTATATTTGTTTATCCGTCGAGTACTATATTTTTCACTAAATTGAATCTACTAAATTGTTTTGTTATTGAAATCATCAAGTTCACAACATATTCCCAACAATCTCCCCCAATTTATGTCTACTAGAATTGTAGCCATAAATTAAGAGAAACTTGATGATAACAAAACACTCTAAGAATACAGATTTAAAAAATAGTAGATAAAACTGAAAAGTGTTGCATTAGTTACTAAAAAATTTAGAAGATAAAGTGTACAAAGATTTGCTCACAGTCATTTTTAAGGTGCTCCTCTAGTCTGAGCAGATTGATCTATTTCCTTGATTGTCTGGATTTCTTCCCAAGCTTCCTGTTATTTTCTTCAATCTAATTTTGGAGCTGTCTGTGGAATTCAAGTTCATCAGATTCTGAAAGATCTAGCATTTCTTGCATTTCCAGAAGAGTCTCATTGCTAGAGATGCTCAACTGGTCTTCTAATATGAAGAATCTTCTAACTCCCTTATCATCCATGAATTCCATTAGCCAGTAGGGCCTTAGATGCACTCTACTGCCTGTGTAAGGAATAGTTAGAGTCTTTGGGAGTGCATCTTTGGCTCTAATACTCCTCAGTTCTTCAATCCTCTTTAGAACTAATCTTCTAGTTGTCACATTGAATCCAAAGTTCTTTTTGAAGGATGAATAAACTTTTATCAGTACAGATTGGCTCTCTTGAAGAATCCTGTGAAATGGCCATGGTATCTCTTTTCCTCCCTTGTACTTGAATACTAACCTTTCAGGTAGATTCCTGTAAGCACCAATCCCTCTAACTTCTTCCAGTTCATCCAGATAGAGATTTACATCAGAGAATTCCTTGATGTCACAGATGTACATGATATCTCCCTTGTTGACCTTGGTTTGAGCTTTGGTTAGGGACTTGGATCTGAGAGTTGAGGGCTTCACTTTCTTGACTGCCCTGGTCTTTGTTTTCTTTGGCTTCATGAAATGAGGTAGGTTGAGTTCAGGAATTGGTAGACTATCCCAGTCTATTGGTTCATCCTTTGGAATGATAGGTTCACCATGGAAATTCTTGGATGGATCTATCTTGATTCTTCATGTGCCACAGAGGGCATGGATGTTTGAGTTATTGTAGAAGTAGACTTTTTGGGAAAGTATCCTTTCATCTCCTTAGCACTGAAATCCAATTTTCTCTTGATTCTTTGCTTGTACCTTGGCTTCTTTGTCTTTGGAGGTTCATCTTGCACTATTTGATCTTGAGATTCAGCAATGACAGATGGTTGTGCAGAAATTTGTTGTGTGGGTTTCACAGCTTGCAACTTGGCCAAGATAGCAGCTTGCTCCTTCTTTTGTTTGAGCTTTTTAGCATCTAGAGCAGCTTGCTTCTTCTCTTGCTTCAATCTTGCCTTTTCTTCCCTTTTTGCTTCAGCAAATTGAGGGTGTCCAGCCACCACACAGATTTCCTTACCATTTCTGAAAACTTTGGCAATTCTACTTTTCAATGTTGAATCAGCTGGATCCTTGTAGAACGTAATAGATCTTGATAACAGTTTCTTCTCATCAGGCTTTGGTGTCTCATACACTGTATCCAAAGGATTCTTTAGTGAAGATTTTGGGTAGTTTACCTTTGGCTTCATGATTAGATCTTGCTTTGGAGACTTGATGCAGGATGTCTGGCCTCTTTCCAGATAGTTCATGCTCATTTCATTTACAGAAATTTGCCTGACTTGAGAGTGATGAATGGATGATTTTTCTGGCTTCTTTGCTAGACCAAATTTCTTTTGAATATCCTCATCAATTTTCTCCCAGTTTATTGTACTAAACTGCTTCTTCTCAGCTGCTCTCAAAGTGGCTGTTGCTTCATTAATTAGATCAATGCTATCTTTAGCTGGTGGCTTTGTGAAAGCAATTGTTGGCACAATTGCTTTACTCACTTGAATGTTGAGCACTTTTTGCTCCCCCTCACTCCTAGAGCTCTCTTTCTCCCCCTTTTTGTTATCATCAAGCTGAGTAGAGGAAGAGATCGGTGCAGCCACCAGTTTCTGAAGCAAGTCTATTTGTTGAGTTTGGTGTAGATGGATTGTTGTTACAGATGCTTCCATTGCTGTCATTCTTGTATCCAAGGCATCTATCTTTGTGTCAAGATCAGAATTTTTCCTGAGTTGTCTCTTAATGTCAAGCATTGTAGCTTCTGGAAGTTTAGAGTCCATCATTTCAGAAATTTCCTTTTTCATTTGATCAATATCACCTTTGATAGTGTTGCCATCTTGAGCATGTTGAAGACCTTCGATTTGTTATAGTTGCAGAGAAGCAAGATGTGCTTGAAGGAGCTTTTTGGTGCTGGCATTTGTGGTGGTTTAAAGAGCAGAATTTGCATGATTTATAAGTTGAATCAGGGTTGTCTTGAAGTAGTGTTCATCACATTGCTTTGAAAATGCCCAAGATGGCATGCCTGATCTTGAACTAGGGCCTACTTCTCCCCCTATGTCCAATGGCTCTTCTTCACTATCTCCACCCTCACCTCCAAAGAATTCTTCTGAACCAGCAGTCTCATAATCAACATCACCAGCTGTTGAAGGCAAAGCTATGATGGCATCCTTAGCTCTTTGCATGGACTGTGTGGTGTGCACCAAGTTTAGCATCCTTTCTGCATTGTCATTGCCCTGTCCAGCTAGAAGTTGATAGGCTGGAACAGGGTGAGTAAATGTCTCAGCATCTAAGGAGGTGGAATCTAAAACAGCTTGAGTTTGCTGAGATAGTCCCTCCCTGTCTGCATCCTGGACATTCATTAACTCACTTACAATGACATCCACCCTTATATCTCCAGTACCTGCATTTCTCTCATTATCTCTCTTTTCTTGCATCAAGGTCTCACCTTGGCTCCCCACCCTCACCTTCACCATCTAAGGTGGGACTCCTCACACTCACTTTTGCCAGTCCTGAATAAATGGACTACATTGGATAACTCTTTTTCTCTCCTTTTTCCTGGGAAAAACCCAGACTCTCACTCATGTCACTACCTTCCCTCAATCCTAATAGTGATTGCACAATTACTAAGCCATCTGCACTTGTGACTATAGTTGAACTTTGGAGTTGTGCAGAGATACCCGACAGATGAGAAATATCCATCGGGATAGTAATTTGACTATCCGACGGATGACTGCTGTTAGGCACATCCGTTGGGATACAATCACTACTCGACGGATGAACAATATCCATCGAATGAGTAGAAATGAATAAGTTTGGAGTGGAAACTATTGTGGACTCTGTGCAGATTGATGAAAATTTTGGCACAGATGTCTCAACAGTTTCAGAAAGAAATGGCAAGTGAGCCAACAAATCATCTAGAAGATGATGCTCACTTGCATGGATTTTTGGCTTCTCCAACAGAGTTAAAGATGGAGAATATGGTTGTGATGTTTGAATCATGTCAACATCCAAAGATTGTGTGGGAGAATTTGGTGTTTGAGGTGTTTCAATTTATACAGATTTTGCCTGTGACTCCACATTTGTTGGAGCCACATTAATTTAACTTTGAGATGGTGCAGTGACTGGGTCTTTAGCTCCAGTTTGCACTGTGTGTGTACCCTGTGCATCCCCAACGGTTTTAGATTTCTTCTTTCTTGTGTAGGTTTGTGGTGAACTTGTGTCCCTACCCCTTTTGTTCTGTACTCCTGGTTGAGAGCTTGTTTCATTAACAACCACAGTTTGTTGGGAAACTGTGGTGTGGCGTGGTTTGGGTACACTATGCTCACCATCCTTATCCTTAGGGCTTCTTTGATTTTCACCTTGTCCCTTACCTGTCTTTCCCACCTTCACACTCCCCTCTTTGTGTTTAGTGGTTTTTACAACTGGCATCTTTTGAGAGACACCAGAGGGGGCTTTCTTTGTCTTTGGTTTTGAAACTTTGGTTTTGGTAGCTTGGGTAGGCATCTGTCTGGTCATTGACACAGATGCCACTGCTACACTAAAAGGCAAAGATATGGTTGAGGTTGGAAGAGTAGGGACTATTTAAATTACCTCACTTACCTGAGGTGCCTCCATTACAGGAAAGTAGAAGAGTGGCACCTCTTTGTGGTGATCTGCTCTATTGAGATCTACAATAATTCTCCTTTCTTGAACCCAATAATCTAACTTGTTGGTTGGGTTCTCAAGCACAATATCCTTAGAGAGGTGGTTAGCAAGCATCATTAGAAATCTAGCATAATAAACATTCTTACCCCTCTTATTAAGCTCCCCTAACTTAAACCTTAACTCAAACAAGACTAGATCACTAAAATTGAAGTATTTATTAGTTACTAGCATGTAAAGCATGTTAAGCATGGAGATATTAACAGAATCAAAATTGCTAATTTTACCAGAAAATACTTTAGTAACTACATCACACAGATAACTCCATTCTTTCCTAAGACACAATCTCCTAATTTCACTTAATTTAGAGATGGTGAGTGCATAACACATGGAGTTTAACATGTTAACAATATTAGTGTCAGTGTGTGCAGTAGTGACAGTATTATCGGGAATCTTAAAGCATGCTTTAACAATGTCACTATTAACACAGAATTCCTTACCTTTAATAGTGAAGGTGATGGTGTAATAACCCCAAAATTTTGAACTCTTTGTAACCCTTATGAATAGTGTTTTTGCTGATATTGCTGAATAAGAAAACTGTTCATGCCACACTATGTAGGGGTTTTGTTATGGATATTTTGAGATTTTTTTGGTACTCTATAGGGTATATAAGTGTATGTAAAGATCGTCAGAATCCAATTCCGAACACTTTGATTTTTCCCGGAAATCCACTAGATACGGAAAGAATTGAGTATAAGATAACAGGATAAAAAGGATTTAAATTAAAGGATTATAAGAGAGGATCATAAAAGGAATATAATATATTGAGAAAGGTTAATGGAACCTAAGTAATAAGATCCCGGGTATGATCCCTCAAACGATAAACGAAAACGAAAGTTAAGCGAACCGTATAACAGATCAGCGTTCATTAGGCAAACAATTAGGAAGTTAATCAAGGAGGTTAGGGATGATGAGGTCATCCAACCAATAAGGAGAGGACAAGTAGGAGATGATGACACAATAAGGTGATGTAAGCATGACATAGGGAGGGAGGAGATGTGGTTGGTTTATAACCACACAAAGACAAGGTTAATAAGGTAATTAACCAAAACAAAAACAAAACTACATCCACCAAGCCAAAACAAATCATTTCATCAAAACAAAAATTGTATTTCTCTTCACCAAGAACAATTTCTTTCGGCTTTTTCCATTTTCAAAGAGAAGATTTTTCAAAATCCAAGTTCCAAGATTCCTAAATTGGTAAGATAATTCTCTAGTACTCCTTATGCATAGTTATGGCTATCTTATGAGTTTAAGCCTCCAATTCATTCTTAATCTTCTCCAAGAAATCAATGAAGAAGACAATGAATAGTGATTTCAAGGTTTTTAACTTGATTTTTCTTGTTTTTCCTTTAAGATCCAAGCATCCCTAAGACATCTCAAGGCTTCTTAAGGCTTCCTAGCTACTCACATCACTTCAAGGAAGGTATATCATCTCCAAACCCTAGCTTTACTTTGTATATTAGGATTATTTTGGTTGTTATGGTAATAGAGTAGCTTAATGCTTGTTGGTTTAAAGTTTGGGTTGGAATGGTGGTGAATTGAATGTTGAAATCTTATGGTTTGGTTAAAGGACTTAAGTATAGTTTAAATTCAAGTTTAAGAATAAGTATAAATTGTAATATTGAGTTGATTGGGGCGGTTATGATGTATTGTGGATGGATGTTGGTTGTATGGATGGATTGGGATTGATTGGTGGTTGTATTGGAATGGTATAAAATTGGGAAATCGCGTAAACATAGCCGTCGTAATGTCCGATTTACTTTAGACTGCTTTTGTTCATAACATTAGGACCCGAGAACTCCCTGCTAGGTTTTGACCATTGCCATGTTTAGATAGTTCATGTTACGAGCTTCGTTTTGATATGTGGTTCGTTTGATTCCGATGTACGGTTTAGGAGAAACGGCCGTTTTAAGTAACGATGTTTCGCGAACGAAACATTACCCCTTGCCTTACTTTGAAACATAGGTTAAAGACCTAAAAAGGGTTAATTAGTGTATGAAACAATTATGTTAAGTGTGTTAGGCAGTTAGTAAAACACTCGCGAAAGAATCGCCTTAAAACTCGTAATGGTTAATTTATTAAAAATGGTGGAGCCGAGGGTACTCGAGTGACTTAAGAGAATCGGTAAGCGCAAAGCGAGCGTTAGAGTCTAATTTGGTTAAAGTATAGATTTACAAGTGACTTTGGTTTAATTACAACTCACATGTTGTTTATAGGTTACCAGACTCGGCCCGAGTCATTTGTAACCCCCAGTCGCTCAGGCAAGTTTTCTACCCGTATAAACTGTTGTTGTGATGTATATGTGTATATGCATGATCTTGTGATAAATGCATATTTGTTATTAGCAAATTCTTGCGATATATTGGAGCATGTGATATGGTATATATGCATGCCTATTTCGTATTCTTGATTTATATATCTGTTGGTTCAAATGCTTATTAGTTGCATAATACCTATGCTAGAGATAAGCAGTATTTGAGTTTACCCTTAGTATAGGGGATCAAAAGGTGAACATATTTCTAAATCGGGAGTCGATGTTCCCGAGTATATTATATATATATATTAAATATATATATATATATATGTTGATAGATTTTTCAAAACTACTAATTGAATAAGGTTTATTCGATAACTTTTATTATATTAAGTGAATATTATTCGAATATTCATTCGAGGACTTATGCCTCTGTTTATTATATTTAATGAATATTATTTGAATATTCATTTGAGGATGTATGACTCCGTTTATTTTATTTAATGAATATTAATTATAATATTTCATTCGAGGTATTATGACTCCGCTTATTATTTAATAATATTCTTTATTTTTATATTTAAGATCTTCCTTTCAAAGGGGATTTAAATACTCGCTCAAAACCTGGGGGATCCAGCTCTGTGGTGTATTTTACATTCGCAACGTGGTTGCTGTTTTGAGAAAACAAATGAATTGATTACTTACCCAACGTTCGGGAAGTAAGCCCATCTAATTGAGTCGGCATAAGCGACAGGCCGGGGTACGGTCTATCAAAGTGTAAGTGGCTGGGTAGCAGTCCATCAACGCGTAAGAGGCCGGGTGGCGGTCCGGCACAAGGTCCTTATGTGGCCAGGGTGATGACCGGTGGGTGATTCATCCATCTACTAGTAGAAAAGGTTACTTATTGGTATCTTTGCCTGATCAGCAAGATATCGGGTTTATGCCAAAAAATTCTTTTCCTTTCCAAAATTTATTGGATGTTACAAACTCTGTTCATACTGTACATAACAGAGGTTCCGGGAGATGTTTAAGAGATATATATGTGGATATATATCGGGACTAAATAAAATATCTCGTAACTTTATTTCATTCAATAATATTTTAAAGATTGAATCTATTCAAGTCTTAACTTGTGGTCTCATCTATGGGAGGACCTTTTGAAATCTATAATACTTTGAACAGTGGTAGTTCAAGTAGCTTTATAAATGATATAAGTATAGTGAAGAATTTGATAACTTCATCCCTTGTTTTTGCTTATATCCAGTAAGTAATTATCTTTCACCTGATAAAGGTTTCCAGCAAGTTATCCATGTAGATGCTTGCGTTATTGTTTACACTATATATTATCTTGCGAGGTGTAATGCTCACTCTTGCTTTATTTCTTCATCACACAACAACAGTTAGGAAAGATGGTCAGGCTCAAGCAGACCCAGCGCAAGAGCGTGAGAAGCGCCTCGCGCCTTCCCGTTGAGATCGTAGCTGCTATAGCTGCAGAGGTAGATCTATTTGTAGATCAGACATTCTACTTTTGAGAATCAATTATGTATAATTATAACTTGTGGCAGATAATGGCAATTAACTGTAAACTTATCAAGTAATCATTTTGGATTGTAATAACTTTTAATTGTGGATTCAAGGACTTGTACTTATTTCAATTTCATCTCTGAGACTATGACGTGTGGTGGTGTGTGTTAGTGTGGGGTCACAGCATGAGGTTGTTTATAATTAATTAACTTAAGTGATAATTGTGGGAAGAAAGACCGTGACGACCCAGATCCCTGACCCCGTATCTGGGGGTGTTACAGAAATGGTATCAGAGCTAAGCGTTATAAACCTCAGAGATGATGCGACGATATAATAATAAACTCACAAAGATAATAAGAACTATTGCCAAGTTCGTGGTCGGACTACTTAAAGTAGCACTAACAGTTAAAACCCTTACGGGAACCCTTATAAGTATCATGATAGTAACTTAGCTCGTTTAATGTGTAGGCGCATGAGATAGAGGACCCTGAGATGTTCGAGCGTGAGCATGATGAGGCACTGCTAGATGTCAAGGATCAGGAGGAGCCTGAGATGGAGGAGGATGAGGAGGACCCCTCAGAGGAGTTAGAGACAGAGGTCATTACTATTTCAGATGAGGAGGACCCGGATGAGGTTCCAGTAACTGAGGAGCGTGTCGGACCTATGGTAGTGTACACTGGTACCCCTTTACCCACACTCCCAGTTGTCAGAGCTCCTACCCCTCCACTACCATCCTGGAGCACTTATGATGACAGCTCTGAGACTGATACTCCCGAGCCTAGGCAGACCGAGGAGGCACCCCCGGCGGCTCCGGATTCACCACCTCTCGACCCTGCCCATAGGCAGTCTTTGTTAGCCCACGGCTATGTTCAGGATGTACTGAGGACCCGATTGGCTGTTGCTGAGGCCCGGCTGGATGAGGCCAGGAGGGAGTTGGATGCGGAGAGGGCGGGTAGGCGTACCCGAGCTTATGAGACCAGGGCTGCTATACCCCGATCCTTGAGGAGGGAGCTGACGGGGATAGAGCTCACGTCCCGAGCGAGACTCAGATCGCTCCAGGGGGACAGGCATAGTAGGATCTCCAGGCGGCAGGCCGACTATATCTTCCGCCGTGCGATGGAAAGGGTATGGGAGTTGACCCGCTCCGGTGTGTGATTCAGGATTAATGATGGGATAGTCTAGTTGTCTAGTTAGTCGAGGCCTTAGTAAGAGCCAATTTTCCGTGATAATTGACTTGTATATAGCATCCCTTTTTCTGACTAGACAGATAGACTCTTGTGAATCACTTTTGGGACAGATGGCTATAGCACTGTTGTACTTTTGACCAGATCGAAACTATGTATTTCTCGCATTATGTATATATTTGTTTCCTTTCGGTTCAGTTCCTTAGTGACGAGATCACTGTTTTTATCATTATTATTACTGCACTTCTTATTAGAACTGTCATAATATAATAGAATTGCGAGATACATTCTCCCTATTATAGAGTTGTGCAAGGCACAATGTTGTGTATGATTGTGACCTAACGTTGAATTTCCCAATAAATTTTTTTTATTATCAGTAGCATGCCGCCAAAAAAGATTGGAACTAGGGCGAACCCTGGATCTGAGGACCAGGGAAGCCATAACCAGGACGATAGGAACCAGTAACACAGTGAAGAGGAAGATGAGGATTATGTTGAACAGGATGACTCCCTGTATGAAGAGGAAGAGGAAACATATGATGTTGAGGGATTTGAGATAGAGGCTGAAGAAGGAGAAACTGAGGTTGAGCAACCAGTACCAAACCCAGGCATGGATCCCATGGGCCAGTTCATGCAACTACTAAGGCAGAACTTGGAACGTCAACCCAACCCACGCCCTCAAGGAAATAACAATGCTGTGGCAAACTCTTTCAGGGCTTTTAAGTCCTTTAAGCCCCCTGAGTTCCACGGATCAGCCGACCCAGTTGAGGCAAGGGCATGGTTAAAGGAAATGTAGAAATCCTTTGAGATTTTGAGTACCGATGAGGCATAGAAGACTGTATTTGCTACCTACCTTCTGAAAGGAGAGGCCAACTACTGGTGGGAGGCCAAGAAAAACATGGAGACAGATGCTATCATAACCTGGGAGAGATTTCGTCAGTTGTTTCTAGGAAAGTATTTCCCGAGGTTTATGGAAAACCAGATGGAGCTCAAGTTCCTGGAGCTAAAGCAGAATAACTTATCTGTAGTAGAGTACGAAGCAAAATTTACTGAGTTATCAAGGTTTGTGCCGGAATTTGTGAGCACCGAGGAAAAGAAAGCTAGGAGGTTTCAGCAGGGACTGAAACCGTGGATTCAGAATAGGGTGGCAATCCTTGAGCTTACGGATTATGCCACTCTGGTACAAAAGACAACAATTGTAGAAGCCGGAAGTGAACAGATGCAGAAGGAAAGAGAGAAGAAGGGAATAAAGAGGAAAAGTATGAGCATGGGTGGGGGTTCCACAGGAAGGAGCTTCCCAACTAAATTTAATCGAGGAGCAGTGTCCCTACCGGGAAAGAACACTGGGTTTAAGCGGCCAATGAGCGTGAATGTGAGCCAGAGCGGCCAGAAGTCAAGAATGTCCTATTCCAACCAGTCTCAACCCCCATTGCTAGCCTGTAACACTTGTGGAAGGATGCATTCTGGGGAGTGTAAAGGAAAGCCGGTAATCTGCTTCAAGTGTGGTCGAGAGGGTCACTATTCGGACAAGTGCACTTCGCCAACCCCCATTACCCGCCCAACCACCACTTGTCATCAGTATGGACGCCCGGGTCATTGGAAGAGGGAATGCCCAATGAACAAACCAGCAGCTTCGGGAGCAAGCAGGGCTGCTTCTAATAAGCCACCTACTGCAAGGACTTTCAACATGACAGTCCAGGATGCTATGAAAGATTCAGATGTGATAGCAGGTACCCTTTCTCTAGATTCAGTCAGTGCAAACATTTTATTTGATTCAGGAGCAACTAAATCTTTTATATCAAGGAACTTTGCGCGTAAACTAAGACTTAAAGCTGAACCCTTGATAGAGCCTTTACAAGTAGAAATAGCCAACCATGAAGTTATTCTTGTTAATCTGATTCACCCCGCCTGTGAGTTAGGCATAGGGGGACAATCTTTCAGTATTGATCTGATTCCTTTTAAGTTAAGGGAATCTGATATAATTTTGGGAATGGACTGGCTATCTAGCAATGATGCTCAGATAGACTGTAAGGGGAAGAAAGTTAAGTTGAATATTCCAGGAAAGAAAGAAGTCATATTTAGGGGAAAGAGGCAGACGCGGAAATTTTTGACCATGGCCCAGGCCAGAAGGATGCTACGAAAAGGAAACGAGGCTTACCTAGCCTATGTGGTAGACACGCAAAAGGAGGTGCCCAACTTACAAGATATTCCAGTAGTCAACGAATTTGAAGATGTATTCCCACAAGACCTTCCGGGATTACCACCCGATAGAGTGATTGAATTTGCGATTGAGTTGGCCCCAGGGACGGCGCCAGTTTCAAAAGCACCTTACCGGTTAGCCCCGTTAGAAATGAAGAAATTAGCTATCCAATTGCAGGAACTTTTGGATAAGGGTATGATAAGACCCAGTGTGTCTCCATGGGGAGCACCAGTTTTATTTGTTAAGAAGAAAGATGGGAGCATGAGGCTGTGCATCGACTATCGAGAGTTGAACAAGCTAACCAAAAAGAACAGGTACCCGTTACCTAGAATAGACGATCTGTTCGACCAGCTAAAGGATGCTGTTTATTTTTCCAAGATTGACCTGAGAACTGGATATCACCAACTAAAGATTAAACCCGAAGATATCCCCAAGACAGCGTTCCGTACCAGGTATAAGCATTATGAGTTCTTGGTAATGTCCTTTGGATTAACCAACGCCCCAGCGGCTTTCATGGATTTAATTGAATAGAGTATTTAAGAAGTACTTGGACAAGTGTGTGATAGTTTTTATCGATGATATCTTAATCTACTCAAGGACTGAGGCAGAACATGCAGAGCATTTGAGGATAGCTCTAGGAATACTCAGAGAGGAACAGTTATATGCCAAATTCTCGAAGTGTGAATTCTGGCGGAATGAAGTACAGTTTTTAGGACATATGATCAATAAAGAAGGAGTATTGGTCGACCCCTCCAAGATAGAGGCGGTCTCAAATTGGGAAAGGCCAACCACACCCACAGAGGTAAGGAGTTTCATAGGATTGGCCGGCTACTATCGTAGATTTGTACAGGACTTTGCGAAGATCGCAGCCCCTTTGACACGACTTACTCGTAAGACAGAGAAGTTTGAATGGACGGAGAAATGCGAGATCAGTTTTCAGGAATTAAAGAAAAGGTTGGTAACGGCCCCGGTGTTGGCATTGCCAGACGGAAAAGGAGATTTTGTGATATATAGTGACGCGTCGCACAAAGGATTAGGGTGTGTGCTTATGCAGCACGGTAAAGTGATTGCGTATGCATCGAGACAACTGAAGGAATACGAGATTAGATATCCTACCCATGATCTTGAGCTAGCGGTAATAGTTTTTGCCTTAAAAATTTGGAGGCACTACTTGTATGGAGAGAAGTGCGAGATTTTCACAGACCATAAGAGCCTTAAGTACATATTTACGCAGAAAGAGCTCAACATGCGCCAGAGGAGATGGTTAGAACTAATCAAGGACTATGATTGTGAGATTCTATATCATCCGGGGAAAGCCAATGTGGTGGCTGATGCCTTAGTAGAAAGGAAAGACTCAGAATGATAACGACTTCGGAAGAATTGATAAAGGATTTTGAGAGAATGGAAATAGAAGTAAAGGTAACCGGAACCGAAACTGAAAAGCTTTTTGAGATCTCAATGCAGCCAGAGTTATTGGAAAAGATCAGATTGTGCCAAGAGAAAATAATGAATGAAGGCAGAGAGTCAATGACTGGAGAGGAGATCCATACTGAGAAAGATGATAAAGGGATAATGAGGTACTCCTACCGGATTTGGGTTTCGAACGTTCAAGAGCTTAAAGATAAGATTTTGGATGAAAGCCATAGTTCAAGGTATTCCATTCACCCGGGAAGCACCAAGATGTATAGGGATTTGAAGGAGTATTACTGGTGGCCCAACATGAAGAGGGATGTAGCAAAATGGGTGAGCAAATGTTTGACTTGCCAAAGAGTAAAGGCAGAGCACCAGAGACCCAATGGACTTTTACGACCCCTAAGATTCCCGAATGGAAATGGGAACAGATAGCGATGGATTTTGTTGTAGGCTTGCCAAGGACGAAAGCCAATCATGACGCCATATGGGTAATTATAGACCGACTGACAAAGTCAGCTCATTTCATTCCTATTAATGAGAGATACACAGTCGATAGACTGGTGGACATTTACCTTAAGGAAATAGTGACGCGACATGGAGTCCCAGCGTCCATTGTCTCAGACCGAGACCCCAGATTCAACTCCAGATTTTGGAGGAGCTTTCAAGAATGTGCGGGGACCAAGTTAAATATGAGTACCGCGTACCATCCCCAGACGGATGGGCAGAGTGAAAGGACCATCCAGACACTAGAGGATATGTTGAGAGTCTGTGCAATAGACTTTAAAGGAAGTTGGGATGATCACTTGCCGTTGATCGAGTTTTCTTATAACAATAGCTTTCACGCTAGCATCGGAATGCCGCCTTATGAGGCCCTGTACGGAAGAAGGTGTCGATCTCCCTTATACTGGGATGAAGTAGGGGAGTGGAAGATGCTCGGACCCGAAGTGGTCCAAAGGACCAAAGACATAGTGGATCTTATCAGAGGGCGGCTTGTAGCAGCCCAAGACAGACAGAAGAAATATGCAGACCTAGCCCGAAAGGACAAGGAGTATGAAGTAGGGGACTTAGTACTACTAAAAGTATCCCCTTGGAAGGGGTTAATGAGATTCAGAAAGAAAGGAAAACTAAGCCCAAGATACATTGGACCTTTTGAGATACTAAAACGGATTGGGAAGTTGGCTTACGAGCTAGCCTTACCCCCGAACCTACAACAAGTTCATAATGTGTTCCATGTGTCAATGCTAAGGAAGTATCATCGGGATGCCAGACACATAGTAGAGTACGAGCATGTGGATATGAAACCAGATCTGACTTACGTGGAGAAACCAGTAAAGATTATGGATAAGAAGGAGCAGGTGCTTCGGAACAAAGTGATCAAGCTAGTCAGAGTGCTATGGCAGAATCATATTGTGGAAGAATCAACTTGGGAACTAGAGAGCGCAATGCTAGAAAAGTACCCCCAATTGTTTTCTATTTGATTCCGGGACGGAATCCTTTTAAGGAGGGGAGACTGTAATAACCCCAAAATTTTGAACTCTTTGTAACCCTTATGAATAGTGTTTTTGCTGATATTGCTGAATAAGAAAACTGTTCATGCCACACTATGTAGGGTTCTGTTATGGATATTCTGAGATTTTTTTGGTACTCTATAGGGTATATAAGTGTATGTAAAGATCGTCAGAATCCAATTCCGAACACTTTGATTTTTCCCGGAAATCCACTAGATACGGAAAGAATTGAGTATAAGGTAACAGGATAAAAAGGATTTAAATTAAAGGATTATAAGAGAGGATCATAAAAGGAATATAATATATTGAGAAAGGTTAAGGGAACCTAAGTAATAAGATCCCGGGTATGATCTCTCAAACGATAAACGAAAACGAAAGTTAAGTGAACCGTATAACAGATCAGCGGTCATTAGGCAAACAATTAGGAAGTTAATCAAGGAGGTTAGGGATGATGAGGTCATCCAACCAATAAGAAGAGGACAAGTAAGAGATGATGACACAATAAGGTGATGTAAGCATGACATAGGGAGGGAGGAGATGTGGTTGGTTTATAACCACACAAAGACAAGGTTAATAAGGTAATTAACCAAAACAAAAACAAAACTACATCCACCAAGCCAAAACAAATCATTTCATCAAAACAAAAATTGTATTTCTCTTCACCAAGAACATTTGCTCTCGGCTTTTTCCATTTTCAAAGAGAAGATTTTTCAAAATCCAAGTTCCAAGCTTCCTAAATTGGTAAGATAATTCTCTAGTACTCTTTATGCATAGTTATGGCTATCTTATGAGTTTAAGCCTCCAATTCATTCTTAATCTTCTCCAAGAATTCAATGAAGAAGACAATGAATAGTGATTTCAAGGTTTTTAACTTGATTTTTCTTGTTTTTCCTTTAAGATCCAAGCATCCCTAAGACATCTCAAGGCTTCTTAAGGCTTCCTAGCTACTCACATCACTTCAAGGAAGGTATATCATCTCCAAACCCTAGCTTTACTTTGTATATTAGGATGATTTTGGTTGTTATGGTAATAGAGTAGCTTAATGCTTGTTGGTTTAAAGTTTGGGTTGGAATGGTGGTGAATTGAATGTTGAAATCTTATGGTTTGGTTAAAGGACTTAAGTATAGTTTAAATTCAAGTTTAAGAATAAGTATAAATTGTAATATTCAGTTGATTGGGGCGGTTATGATGTATTGTGGATGGATGTTGGTTGTATGGATGGATTGGGATTGATTGGTGGTTGTATTAGAATGGTATAAAATTGGGAAATCGCGTAAACATAGCTGTCGTAATGTCCGATTTACTTTAGACTGCTTTTGTTCATAACATTAGGACCCTAGAACTCCCTGCAAGGTTTTGACCATTGCCATTTTTAGATATTTCATGTTACAAGCTTCGTTTTGATATGTGGTTCGTTTGATTCCGATGTACGGTTTAGGAGAAACGGCCGTTTTAAGTAACGACGTTTCGCGAACGAAACATTACCCTTCGCCTTACTTTGAAACATAGGTTAAAGACCTAAAAAGGGTTAATTAGTGTATGAAACAATTATTTTAAGTGTGTTAGGCAGTTAGTAAGACACTCTCGAAAGAATCGTCTTAAAACTCGTAATGGTTAATTTATTAAAAATGGTGGAGCCGAGGGTACTCGAGTGACTTAAGAGAATCGGTAAGCGCAAAGCGAGCGTTAGAGTCTAATTTGGTTAAAGTATAGATTTACAAGTGAGTTTGGTTTAATTCCAACTCACATGTTGTTTATAGGTTACCAGACTCGTCCCGAGCCATTTGTAACCCCCAGTCGCTCAGGCAAGTTTTCTACCCGTATAAACTGTTGTTGTGATGTATATGTGTATATGCATGATCTTGTGATAAATGCATATTTGTTATTAGCAAATTCTTGTGATATATTGGAGCATGTGATATGGTATATATGCATGCCTGTTTCGTATTCTTGATTTATATATTTGTTGGTTCAAATGCTTATTAGTTGCATAATACCTATGCTAGAGATAAGCAGTATTTGAGTTTACCTTTAGTATAGGGGATCAAAAGGTGAACATATTTCTAAACCGGGAGTCGATGTTCCCGAGTATATTATATATATATATATATTAAATATATATATATATATGTTGATATAGTTTTCAAAACTACTAATTGAATAAGGTTTATTCGATAACTTTTATTTTATTAAGTGAATATTATTCGATTATTCATTCGGGGACTTATGACTCTGTTTATTATATTTAATGAATATTATTTGAATATTCATTTGAGGATGTATGACTCCATTTATTTTATTTAATGAATATTAATTATAATATTCATTCGAGGTATTATGACTCCGCTTATTATTTAATAATATTCTTTATTTTATCAGAGAATAACGTTTCGATAATCAAACTTATTTTCGATTATTCAAATAAAGGTAGTACTTTCGTATAAGTATATCTTTTGTTATTTAATATTCATTTCAAGTTTGAGTTTTAAAACTTCTACTTTGAATATTTTTAATAAGAATTATCTTTATGAGAATATTATTTAAATAATAATATTCAGATATTTCGAATATATCGGGACTGATTTATTTTAATAAATCAGCAGTACTCCAAACATTCTTAAAAATGTTTTCGAGTCTTCAGAATGATTCTTAAAGTTAGAGTGGACCCCAAAACTCATTTTTATATTTAAGATCTTCCTTTCAAAGGGGATTTAAATACTCGCTCAAAACCTGGGGGTTCCAGCTCTGTGGTGTATTTTACATTCGCAACGTGGTTGCTGTTTTGAGAAAACAAATGAATTGATTACTTACCCAACGTTCGGGAAGTAAGCCCATCTAATTGAGTCGGCATAAGCGACGGGCCGGGGTACGGTCTATCAAAGTGTAAGTGGCTGGGTGGCAGTCCATCAACGTGTAAGAGGCCGGGTGGCGGTCCAGCACAAGGTCCTTATGTGGCCAGGGTGATGACCAGTGGAGGATTCATCCATCTACTAGTAGAAAAGGTTACTTATTGGTATCTTTGCCTGATCAGCAAGATATCAAGTTTATGCCAAAAAATTCTTTTCCTTTCCAAAATTGGAAGTTACAAACTCTGTTCATACTGTACATAACAGAGGTTCCAGGAGATGTTTAAAAGATATATATGTGGATATATATCGGGACTAAATAAAGTATCTCGTAACTTTATTTCATTCAATAATATTTTAAAGATTGAATCTATTCAAGTCTTAACTTGTGGTCTCATCTATGGGAGGACCTTTTGAAACCTATAATACTTTGAACAGTGGTAGTTCAAGTAGCTTTATAAATGATATAAGTATAGTGAAGTATTTGATAACTTCATCCCTTGTTTTTACTTATATCCCGATAAGTAATTATCTTTCACCTGATAAAGGTTTCCAGCAAGTTATCCATGTAGATGTTTGCGTTATTGTTTACACTATATATTATCTTGCGAGCTGTAATGCTCACTCTTGCTTTATTTCTTCATAACACAACAACAGTTAAGAAAGATGGTCAGGCTCAAGCAGACCCAACGCAAGAGCGTGGGAAGCGCCCCGCGCCCTCCCGTTGAGATCGTAGCTGCTATAGCTGTAGAGGTAGATCTATCTGTAGATCAGACATTCTACTTTTGAGAATCAATTATGTATAATTATAACTTGTCGTAGATAATGGCAATTAACTGTAAACTTATCAAGTAATCATTTTGGGTTGTAATAACTTTTAATTGTGGATTCAAGGACTTGTACTTATTTCAATTTCATCTCTGAGACTATGACGTGTGGTGGTGTATGTTAGTGTGGGGTCACAGCATGAGGTTGTTTATTATTAATTAAGTTAAGTGATAATTGTGGGAAGAAAGACCGTGACGACCCGGATCCCTGACCCCGGATCTGGGGGTGTTACAGATGGTCTTGTCAGTTGATTTGTACACTGCAGTCATCCATATTTCCTCCACAACCTCATAGTAGATAGTGGGAGACTCCAACATGGCATATTTGAGCTTACATCCTTGCACAAAATCCATCATTTTGTGGTAGTCGCCAGACTGCTGAATCCCCTTGTTCACTAGAGCCGTGAAATTGTTCTTCTCATAAATAAAGCCAGTTGGAGACATGATTTTGACGATTGGTGCCATTATTAGAGAGTAAAAATTACAGAGAGAAAGAGGGTAATTGCTTTTGAGAAAGAAAAAAGTTAGAGCAGATGAATTGAGAAAGATAAAAGAAAAGAAATGAAAATGAATTTGCTTTTATACTAAAAAAAATTAACTGTCAAAAGTAATAAAGTAAAATAAAGTGACCAATAAAAATTGCCTAAAATAGCCATTTAAAAATAAACTGTAAAAATTCCATCATTTATCCGTCGTGTTATGCTTACAAACTGTAAGTATACTCGATGGATAATGTTCAGAAAATCAACGGCTAGGAATGAGATAATTCGACGGATGAGGATAAATTAGTTATCCATCGAGATATAATATATTCTAGAAAAATAATTGATTTTATTAACAAATTGTATATCACCGGATGATCGAACTCGATGGATAATGATCATCCGTCGGGATGTAAATTTTGACTTAGCCAAAATTTCATCCAAGACTGAAAAATTAATTAAATTTCTGGCTGCATTACAACTTGCAAAATATCTGAAAAGATTCAAGAGTAATTAAGCATACCTAACTCACTTACCAACTTTGAAAAGGTGGATTCATCCAATTGCTTGGTAAATATATATGCAAGCTTGTTATTCCTAGAAGACTAACAATGAGATTTACAGAAGGGGGGTTGAATGTAAATCTCAAAACTTTTTCAAGTTTTGAGCAGTTTATAAAGTTGTGTGTTCAAGAAGAACAAGTGTGTGAATTGCTTTAAGCTAATACAGACAGATATATATTCAAGCACAAATGTAAAGAACACAACAGACCTTAAAAACTTTTCTGGTGGATTTGTTGTTCCACCAGAGATGGTATATTAGAAAATCTGTGTTCAACAATGTTGATCACAGCTGCATCCTAGTACAAACTAGATGAATTTTCTCTCAAGATATTTCTTAACAGCTCTGGAAAAATCTATCTAATTACTAGCTTCTTCTTGGTTCATATATATTACCAAGTGTACAAGTGAAAAACAATATAAAATTACAATAGTAAAATAAGTTCTTCACTTGCTTCTTTTCCTGTTCACTCAAGTACTTTGTTGACTATTGCAACTTTGTACAAAAGAAGAACGGCTGCTTTTTCTGTTGATCCTGAAATTCGGCTACCACATCTCAGTTTTCTCTGTCAACCCACGTGCCTCTGCTTGTAGGTACAACTACCACTTATCAACGGCTGATTAGCAGAACATCCGTTGAAGCTTTCATCCGTTGATGACTTCATCCGTTGAAGGATGTTATCCGTTGAAGCTTTCATCCGTTGATGCTCTCATCCGTTGAAGGATGTTATCCGTTGAAGCTTTAGAGACATCCGTTGAAGCTTAGCTTCTCATCCGTTGAAGGTCTTTTAAGTCATCCGTTGATACCACTTCATTTATACAAAATTACAAGGCATGAAATATTTACAATTGGCCTTCCTATCTGCATATCATCTAGTAGTCAACATGACTCATAGTTTCTCTCAACTTCTAAGAATTACAATTTTAAATACAGAGACTGAAATATGCTACAATACTAGACTTATTTCTAAGTAAAGCTACACCATCAACGGATAGCCAAAGTGGTCTTATCCGTTGAGGCTACAGACACTAAATTTCTACTTAAGTGTTTTGTTAAACATATCATCAAACTAATGCACATATATTCCTAACAATCTCCCCCTATTTATGTCTATAAGAACTGTAGGCATAAATTCAGGGTTAACTTGATGATAACAAAACACTTAACAAATATTTGAATTGAAACTAAGTAGAAATATAAAAAGTGCTGCAAAAGTGTATGTACTAGGAGGTAATTGAAGATTTACAGTATTTCCAAGGGTGCTCCTCTAGCCTGAGCAAAACATCATTTTCTTCTTTGTTCCCTGGTTTTCTTTCCTAGCCCTTTGTCATTTCCCTCAATTTGGAGTTGGAGTTTTCTGAAGAATTCAGCTTCATCTTCATCACTGATATCCAACTTAGATTGCATTTCCTTGAGAGTTTCATTGCTGGCAATCTTGAGTTGGTCTTCAAGTCTGAAAAATCTTCTGACTCCTTTGTCATCTCTAAATTCCATCAACCAATGAGGTGATTTGTGAATTTTAGTTCCCCTTTCTTGTATGAGTAAGGTTCTGGGCAAAGCATTTGGTTCCCTCCAAGTCTTCCTTATGTTGGCAATCTTGTTGAGAATTTCAGTCTTGGCTGTTCTGGTAAAGCCAGAATCCTTTTTGATGGCTGAAAAGACTCTGATCAAGGTAGAGTAGCCTTCATTTAGAATCCTGTGGAGAGGCCATGTTCTTTCCCCAGCTCCTTTATATCTGAACACTAATCTTTCTGGTAACTGTCTGTAGGCAGCTATTCCCCTTACATCCTCCAGCTCATCCAGATAGAGTTCAATGTCTGAAATTTCTTTTATGTCACAGATGTGAACATAATCATCTTTAGAAATGGGTGACTTAGGCTTAGGTTTTGTT